>NC_045554.1:48131899-48219595 GCF_009769535.1 Thamnophis elegans | reverse complement strand
TTCCAGTCTGTGTAAGCGATGAACTTTGGAATCCCTGCAGCTACAGATCGGCATCTGAGCTTCTGCCCAACGGCCATGGCTTCTAATCACACCTGCTCCACGGCTTCCTTCTCTCCGGAAGGCTGTTGATACGCTAGGAGCTCAGAGGATGCTGAGCATGAGAACGATCATCTGAAGAAGAAGCCCAAGGAAGGAAGGAAGGATGGCAGGTAGGAAGGCAGGCAGGCAGGCAGGCAGGCAGGCAGGCAGGCAGGCAGGAAGGAAGGAAGGAAGGAAGGAAGGAAGGAAGGAAGGAAGGAAGGAAGGAAGGAAGGCAGCTAGGCAAGGCAAGGCAAGGCAGGCAGGCAGGGAGGTAGGAAGGCAGGTAGGCAGGAAGGAAGGAAGTTAAGCAGGCAGGTAGGCAGGAAGGAAGGAAGTTAGGCAGGCAGGTAGGCAGGAAGGAAGGAAGACTGGCAGGCAGGATGAAAGGAAGGTAGGTAGGAAGGAAGGAAGGAAGGAAGGAAGGAAGGAAGGCGGCAAGGCAGGCAGGCAGGCAGGCAGGCAGGTAGGTAGGAAGGCAGGTAGGCAGGAAGGAAGGCAGGCAGGCAGAAAGACAGGTAGGCAGGAAGGAAGTTAAGCAGGCAGGTAGGCAGGAAGGAAGGAAGACAGGCAGGCAGGAAGAAAGGAAGGAAGGTAGGAAGGAAGGAAGGAAGGAAGGCAGCAAGGCAAGTCAGGCAGGTAGGCAGGTAGGTAGGAAGGCAGGTAGGCAGGAAGGAAGGAAGGCAGGCAGAAAGACAGGTAGGCAGGAAGGAAGGAAGTTAAGCAGGCAGGTAGGCAGGAAGGAAGGAAGACAGGCAGGCAGGAAGAAAGGAAGGAAGGTAGGAAGGAAGGAAGGAAGGAAGGAAGGAAGGAAGGCAGCAAGGCAAGGCAGGCAGGTAGGCAGGTAGGTAGGAAGGCAGGTAGGCAGGAAGGAAGGCAGGCAGAAAGACAGGTAGGCAGGAAGGAAGGAAGTTAAGCAGGCAGGTAGGCAGGAAGGAAGGAAGACAGGCAGGCAGGAAGAAAGGAAGGAAGGTAGGAAGGAAGGAAGGAAGGAAGGAAGGAAGGAAGGAAGGAAGGAAGGAAGGAAGGCAGCAAGGCAAGGTAGGCAGGCAGGCAGGAAGGAAGGAAGGCAGGTAGGCAGGCAGATGGGTCGGACACGACTTCACAACTAACAACAACACAGCTTCCAACCTGGTACTTTTTCTTTCTATATTCCTTTTTTTTTAAAGCACAATTTTGCTCAGAAAAGTGCATTGCCAAAAAAAAGAAAACAGATAAATGTTTATTTCCAGGGTTGCTTTACATCCTCCAAGGCGCTCAGGGCAGCTGGGAAGTCAAAGAGCTTAACCCCAGTTAACGATCTGGGCGAGGAGTCTGGGGATTTCATAAGAGATGCCGTGGAAAGCAGGACTCAAAAACCAGCAATAGGTCTGTTTCCAAGCACATCTGTCCATTTTCCTTATTTTTTTTTCCACCAAAGGGAGGATTTGAAACTCCTGAGAACTTTGCCCAAGAAAAAAAGGGGTCTCGGGAGGCACAACGGAAAGAAAGCAACCTCGTTGAAGCATGTGGCTACCCCGTTCTCATTTTTTATTTAGAGTTGGAATCCAACTTTTTTTCCCCAGAATGTCAGGATCAACTCTGATGGTTTTTTTCAGAGCCACGGTGGGGGGAGGAAAAGTAAGTCTTATTCCATCAGACCTTGTCAAACCCTTTTAGATGGCTTTTAAACAACTTTCCCCAGTCATTTGTTTAAAAGTAGGACCATCGCTCTGATAGCACTGTCAACACTTGGAGAAACAAATATTTAAACTAAAGGGAAAATTGCGCTCACAGATTTCATTGTATTCTGGTGGTTTCCCAAGGACTTCTGCTTCGCAGTTCAAGCCTTCTGCCATCAAAGACTGTTTCCTAAGTTTGTTTGTTTATTTAGTTTGTCACTCATGTACCAGATAACAGGAATAAGATTAAACATGAATAAGAACGCATGAAATGGGTACAAATCAATGGGGACATTAGTAATAGCAATAGCAGTTAGAGTTATATACCGCTTCATAGGGCTTTCAGCCCTCTCTAAGCGGTTTACAAGAGTCAGCATATCGCCCCCAACAACAATCCGGGTCCCCATTTCACCCACCTCGGAAGGATGGAAGGCTGAGTCAACCTTGAGCCGGTGAGATTTGAACAGCCGAACTGCAGAACTGCAGTCAGCTGAAGTGGCCTGCAGTGCTGCATTTAACCACTGCGCCACCCGGCTCATTAGGCAAGGGGGCATCTTCTAAGATCCGCTTAGTTGAAGTCCACATTGTCTTCAGGTTGCCAAGTTTGAGAAACATTGCTATAGAGATAGTTCTTGACTTGACTGGCCGCTTAGTGACCGGTTGAAGTTACAACAGACCCCCCCCTCAAAACTACTTGCCACCTGATTTCAAAGTTACAACAGCTACACACACACACACACACCTCGCAGTCATGTGATCGTGTTGGAGTTCTAGCAGCAAGATCCTACAGAATTTATTTTCAGGTAGTCCTTGACTTACAACATTTTGTTTAGTGACTGTTGAAAGTTAGGGAAGCTTAGGACCATTGCAGCATCCCCCCGGTCACATGATCCAAAATCGGATGTTGGCAACTGATCATACTTATGACGGTTGCAGTGTCCCTGGGTCACGTGACTATCTGGCGTGATCTCCTTACAAGGAAAATCAATGGGGAAATCAGATTCCCTTAGGAGTAAACAGAAATTAGGAACAACTGCATGGAATCAGCTGCATTGATTCGCTTAACAAATGTGGCAAAGAAAGTTGTAAAACTCACTTAACAAATTTCTCCCTTAGCAACATACATGTTGGGCTCAATTGTGTTTGTAAATTGAGGACTACCGTATTTTTCAGAGTATAAGAGCACCTTTCCCTCCCCCAAAAGAGGATGAAAATCTGGTGCGTCTTATACACTGAATACGGCATTTTTTGGGCCTCCCGAACCCCACCCTCTTTGCAAAAATGGACATACATCAGGGCTCGGGGATCTTGCAAAGTGCTCCTGGGGGCCTGGGAGGGCAAAATGACCGAAACGCAGGCTGTTTTTTTGCTCGTTTTTTGTCCCCCCTCCACAGCCCCCAGGAACACTCTGCAAGCCTCCCAAAGCTCTGTGTGCCCCGTTTTTTTGTTGCAAAAAATGAGGCGTGCGAGAGGTTGGTGAGGCCTGCAGAGTGCAAAAACTTTTTTTAAAAAAAAATTTACCTCTTCAAATCATGGTGCTCTTATACCTCCGGTGCGTCTTAACCCGTGCATCTTATACTCCGAAAAATACGGTACCCTGTATAAACACGTTTCTATCCTGCCACAATCACAGGACTGACAAAGTAACAAAAACTAAAGAAGACGTCCTCTTCAGTGTACAGGATCTTTAGTTTTGGTGTTTGGATCTGTCCTGTTGGGGGTGAACTCATTCCGCCTTGGCCCTTCCAGGAAGGTTAGGAAGATGACATCTGATGGCCTGTGCATGGTGGTCAGTCCACAGCTTCCCAACTGGGGCCGATCTTTTGCCTACATCCCTCCTAGCATAATCGTAGGCGCCAGTTGCAAGTTACGGACTGCCGTCAAACTGAAGTCTTTTGAAGGGCGTCCGAACCGCACCAGATTTATAGGCATTTTCCTCCAGCTCCATCTGGTAATGATACGTCCAGGGAAGCCATAAAGAAGAAGGTAGTGGAGGGAGGTGGGATGAAGGAGCTTTCCAAGATTAAGCGATACTATCGGGATTAAGAGAAGACGGATGGTTTTCCTCAAGCAACAGAGATCTTAAGAGGCGAGATTGGCCGAATGGAGGGATTCTCGGGGATATGACAAGGCTTGGACAAGGGCATGTCCGTTCAAGCTCTTTCTTCAGAAGCATCCCTTTTACAGCAGCTTTTCATGTGGCTTCAGGCAAGCAGCGATGGAAATGGCTTGAAGCTTGGAGCCAAACTTGTAGAATTGCTTCCTGAGGGACATCCGAACTCTGCTCTGCGGGCAGTGGGGGCCATAGCGATCGCATTAATAAATAATATTTCCGGAGAGTCAGTCTGACGAGTGGTAGAAGGCACAGGCTAGAGAGGGAGAGGGAGAGGCCGCGAGTTTTAATCTCAGAAAATCAGCTGGGTGCCTCGGGCCAGTCACTTCCTCTAGAAGCGACAATGGCAAACCCGTTCTGAAACACCCGGCCAAGGAAACCTTTCAGGATTCTCCAGGTGCTCCCCGATACCCGGAAGGAAAAAATAATTCCCAGCCATTTAGAGCAGGGGTCAGCAACATTAAACACTCAAAGAGCCACATAGGTCCTAACCAGAACCCCCTCTCCCCGTTCAATTCTGAGCCAACCGGAAGTCCGTTTCCCCACCATAGAGTCTCCTCCTAGCATGGTTCTTTTTTCTCCACTTGTCCTCACCGCAAAGCTCTATCCATTGTGGAGCCACTGGCAACTGGAGCCGCAGCGAGGGGGATGAATGAGCCATGCGGCTCCAGAGCCACAGCCTGACCCTGACTTAGAGGAAGATCCTCACTCTGTAAGCTCCTGCCTGCTCAGTTTGAGGAAGGGGGTGCAATACAACAGCTGAGAGAAAGATCTGTTTCCTGTTTCCTGGCCAAGGGAGGTTGTCCAGTAACAATGGGATCCATTGTTTTATGTCAGGGTCTGTCACTTTTGGCAAACTACAAACTCCTCAGAAAACTGTATTTCAATGATAAGGTATAGATAGAGTTGTTTATAAAAGTAACCAATGATATTCAAGATACCAACCCTTTAAAAATGACAATATTCTCTCTCTCTCTCTCTCTCTCTCTCTCAATTCTCACTGTCTGTGTATTGCATTGTTAGTATATAGATACTCCATCCAGTAAAGGTATGATCCTAAGGTATAGAGAGAGATTGTATTATAAAAGTACCAATGATATTCAAAGATACCAACATCTTTAAAAATGACAAATATATTCTCTCTCTCTCTCTCTCTCTCTCTCACTGTGTGTGTGTATTGCATTGATTATATAATATATACTCCATCCATTAAAGGTATAGATCCATAAGGTATAGATAGAGATTGTATTATAAAAGTAACCAATGATATTCAAAGATACCAACATCTTTAAAAATGACAAATATATTCTCTCTCTCTCTCTCTCTCTCTCTCTCTCTCTCTCTCTCTCACTCACTCACTCACTCACTCACTGTGTGTGTGTATTGCATTGATTATATAATATATACTCCATCCATTAAAGGTATAGATCCATATAAATAAACTTCTACAATCTACAATCTACAATAAGGTATAGATAGAGATTGTATTATAAAAGTAACCAATGATATTCAAAGATACCAACATCTTTAAAAATGAGAAATATTCTCTCTCTCTCTCTCTCTCTCTCTCTCTCTCTCTCTCTCTCTCTCTCTCTCTCGTATTGATTATACTGTATAATATATACCCCATCCATTAAATCCATCCCATGACAATGGCTTTCTTTAATAGGTAGTGCATTCTGTGGCACTGAATAAACCTTCCTTGTGTCTCAGAGCGGTAAATTACTTTGCTGCATTATGAAAACCAAAAGCCATATTTCAATTAGAGGTTTTCAGAACATGAAGGGAAGGTTTTGTCTAAGCACATTTTTTTAAGGCCGTAAAAGTGGTTTGCAATTTTCTGGCAAAACGACGGAAATAGAAAAGCATCCTAAAATAGCCTTCCACCATCAATGGTTCAGCCTTCGGTGATTCAGCGTGGAAACTTCAGAATCCTAGTTTTGCTCTGTGCCTGCTGTTAGTTTTGGGAAGATCCTGCCCAGTGGTGCCTCTGTCCATGCACGACTTCCACTGACATGCCAGCTAATCCTTTATGGCAGAGGTCTTCAAACTTGGCAACTTTAGGACTTGTGGACTTCAACTCCCAGAATTCTCCAGCCAGCATATCTTACTCTCTTGTAATCCCTTCCTCTGCAATCTCTCCACTTCGATCAGAGGTCTTCAAACTTGGCCACTTTAAGACTGGTGGATTTCAACTCCCAGAATTCTCCAGCCAGCATAACTTACTCTCTTGTAATCCCTTCCTCTGCAATCTCTCCACTTCGATCAGAGGTCTTCAAACTTGGCCACTTTAAGACTTGTGGACTTCAACTCCCAGAATTCTCCAGCCAGCATAACTTACTCTCTTGTAATGCCTTCCCCTGCAATCTCTCCACTTCGATCAGAGGTCTTCAAACTTGGCCACTTTAAGACTTGTGGACTTCAACTCCAAAATTCTCCAGCCAGCATAACTTACTCTCTTGTAATCCCTTCCTCTGCAATCTCTCCACTTAGATCAGAGGTCTTCAAACTTGGCCAGTTTAAGACTTGTGGACTTCAACTCCCAGAATTCTCCAGCCAGCTGGCTGGGGAATTCTGGGAGTTGAAGTCCACAAGTCTTAAACTGGCCAAGTTTGGGGGGCCCTGCTTTACAGCATCTAATGTTAATGGCAAATCACCCTCTTTCTGGCCTGCTCCAGTCTCTCTTGGGTAAAGCACCCAGTCTCCGATGCCAACCCGTCTCTGATTGAGTCTCGTCCCGTTGTGGTCTCAAAACCAAGATCTGGTTTAGAAAGCCCCTTCTGTCTCCCTCGTCTGCATAATCCGGTGGAACGCGGTCCAACAGAACCAGATTCAGAAGCAGCCTCCAGGGGGTTCGCCAATTATACCCTCCATGAAAGGAAGCAGTGGCTGCACAGACAGACATCAAGATTCACTCCAGGAAAGGGAAAACGGACTCATGTTGAAAACTGGGCAATGAATTCTGAATCAAGCACAGCTGCTCTTCATTTTCTCTCTCTCTCTCTCTCTCTTTCTCTTTTTCCTTCCTTCCTTCTTTCCCTTCCTTCCTCCCTTCCTTCCTTTCTTTCCTTCTTTCCTTCCTTCCTTTCTTTCCTTCTTTCTTTCCTTCTTTTCTTCCTTCCTTCATTCTTTTCTTCCTTTCTTCCTTCCTTCCTTTTTTCTTTCCTTTCTGTAACAGTGGTCTCCTATCTTCCCTCTGGAATGGAGCTGCCCACACCGAGGCCGTGGAAAGTATTGGGGGCTTTGAGAGCTCAGTGAATTGACTCAAAGCATATTTTTAATGTCACTGAATTATTCGGTACAAAGAAGGTAATGACAACTCTGTCCTTAAGTGAAATATTTCTTTTTCTTTTTCATTTCAATCCAGAGCAATTTTTTTTTGTCCTAGTCCTAACTGCGTCGTTATCCTGGCCTCACTTAACTTTGCAACACAGCCCCAATTTTCTTTTCAAAGGTCCCCAGCCCCCCCGTTCCAGGAAAAATGCTTTTGCATCTCAATTTTGGAAATTCCAGGCAGGCGATGAGAGTCTTAACAGTTGTATAATGTTTCAAAATGGTGCAATAAATTTCCTCCCCTTCAAACCGCAGTCAAAGAATCTAAGCACACCTACATGTTTTATCAATGTGGAGAAGGAAAGAAGGAAGGAAGGAATTAAAAGATATGCAAGGGAGAGAGAGAGAGAAGGAAGGAAAAAAAGATATGGTAGGGAGGGAGGGAAGGAAGGAAGAAATGGGAGGGAGGGAGGGAGGACAGAAGGAAGGATGGAAATAAAAAATATGCAAGAGAGAGAGAGAGAGAGAGAAGAGGAAGGAAGGAAATAAAAATCTAAGCACACCTACATGTTTTATTAATGTGGAGAAGGAAAGAAGGAAGAAAGGAAATAAAAGATATGCCAGGGAGAGATAGAAGAAGAAAGGAAATAAAGGAGATATGGGAGGGAGGAAAGAAAGTAGAAGGGAAATAAAAAAATATGCAAGGGAGAGAGAGAGAGAGGAGGAAGGAAAAAAAGATATGGTAGGGAGGGAGGGAAGGAAGGAAGAAATGGGAGGGAGGGACGACAGAAGGAAGGATGGAAATAAAAAATATGCAAGGGAGAGAGAGAGAGAGAGAAGAGGAAGGAAATAAAAAAGATATGGGAGGGAAGGAAGGAAGAAATGGGATGGATGGATGGATGGATGGATGGATGGATGGAAGGAAGGAAGGAAGGAAGGAAGGAAGGAAGGAAGGAAGAAAAACACTAACAGACAACCAGGTCCTTCTGACCTTAACCAAATAACCCTGACTCTTCACATTCCAGCATCTGCAAAACTCCAAGCTCTGACGTGCTTGCGTTCCCTCCCAGCCTTCGCAAGCCAACGTTTAGCTTTATACAAGGCCTAGAAGATCAGCCCAGATCTTGCGTCCGTCCTAGTTGCAGTGGAGGTCACGGTAAGCCTTAGGCACCTCAGATCTAGGGAGCGCATCCCAGGCACCTCTTTGCTTCCCGGGGCCTCAAGGAGAGAATGGGCTCCCGGTTGCCGATGCCAGGCTCTGCGGCGCACGATACAGCCCTTCACCTCCTCGGGGCTGTTGCAATACCTGACAGGAAGCCATGCAATTAAAGTTGGCCTCCAGCCTGCTTTTCCCTGGCTTTGGCCGACATTGAGGAATAACAATGGCCTGTTGGCGAAGTGTTTATCGAGCCTTGGCTTCACTGCTCCCGGAGAAAGTGAGGGAAAGCGTTGTTTTGCCAGAAAGGCTGAATGGTGCGCAGAGATGAGGAAGGAGCGCAGGAGAGGCAGGCCCCATTATTCAACCTTCCCGGTGGGTCTCTGCGGGCCGTTTTGCAAACTAATCAGGGTTGCGTTCCCACCCTATTGGCTGAATGGGCTCACCGAGGGAAGCCCGTTATCAATCATCCTCTTCAAAGATTCCACTGATGGGATACACCGGATTAAAGAGGGAAACATGTAAATATAACAACGGAAAGAGGGAATGGAGAGAGGTGTAGAGAGAAAGGTAGGAAGAAGAAAGGGAAAAAGGAGAAGAGGAAGAAATGGAGGGGAAGGAAGAGTAGGAGAGAAGGTAGGAGAGGGGAGGAATGGGGGAAGAGGAAGGGGAAGGAGAGGAGGAAAGAAGAAAGCAGAGAAGGAGGGAAGAAGGGAGGGAAGGAGAAAAGGGGAAGGAAGAAGGAGGAGGAAGGTTGTTACAAAATAAGATGGGTGTAAGGGATGGCAGAAAAGCACCCTCAATTATATTTTTAACTTCAGGAGGAGGAAAAACTCTTATAAATGTTAAAAGATAACATGTATTATTAATGAGAGTTATGAGGTTGTATGTGAATGTATACAGGAGAAATGAAAATAAAAAAAACTTTAAAAAAAGATTTTAGTGATGGGATTTAAATCCGAGGGGGGGGGGGAAATCCAGAGCTGCAAATTGTTCCAAGGCAGCGAACTCTTCAGAATCAGAGGCCAGCAATTCGCCTGGCAGAGTTTTCCACGCGGCGCCCAGCAAGCCCAGCTTACAGAACGGACCTCGTACGGGTAGCCATGCCTGTTTGAACTCCCCAATGGCTCCCCTCCCTGGTGCTTAGCTTCGAGAGTTGCAATTCGTCCACTACATTTTGAAGCAGACATTCCCCCCCACACACACACACACAGAGCTCCCAATCAAGGTGTCCTGCAAAGGTGAGGAAGCCACATTACGGAGGAGCTACACAACTAGACAATCAAGAGAGTTGCCACATAGACACTGTACCCAAATATCAAAGGCTGCGTTAGGTGGTTGGCAGAGGAACCCTGAGCAAAAACGGAGTGGCATCCTTGAGGCATGAGGGCAGAGCCACAGCAGACTCCCTCTGGCCAGCTCTTGTCCTGCTGGACCTTTCCTAGGGCTGCCCGGAGGCCTATTGACCCACCCTTGTCACCTGACAGGTGCCCACTCAGAGGTTACCTATTCCTGCCAGAGTCCAAGCACAGCCAATCGCAGGCTTGCAGCGCCCTCTGGTGGTTATGTCAGGCTGACCCAAGCAACAGCCTCTTTCTCATCTCTGAGCTGCATGACTCACAAATCAGCTCCCCGAAATTTCAGGGGCAACCTATGAGAAACGCTTCCACCCGTGGTGGTTTTTGTAGGTTCGCCTACAAGAGATCCAGCCTGAGTATCTCTGCACAGCTGGGATCCAGGATCCAGTGGAGGGAGATGGGATGCAGCTCTTCAGTCTGTTAAAGCAGGAAAGAAAGGCGCTACAGATGCAGGATTGGGAGTGGAGGGCAAAACCTCGGAGGGAGGGAGCGCCAAGGGGAGTAATGGGACCCTCAATCCAGGCTGCCCTCCTCCACTGGCTGGGGAGCTTTCTAAGTCAGCAAGATTGGCATAATTTCCTCTTTAAACATATGCAAAGGACTTTACCAGCAAAAGTAAAATAAACAAATGGGAAACAGTTATAAAACAAGAATAAGGGCCATCGACATTCAGCTTACAATGCAGAGAAGGCTAAGCTAATTGTTAGAAGTGCACTTAAGGGAGGAAGAGTGGATAGAAGCATTCTCAAGGGAGTAGAAATAAGCCACATAATTAATTAAATCAAGATTTCATCGGATGGATTTTTAGATAAGAGCAATTGAGATTTTTTCAGCCCAGCTCCAGGAGCAGCCAACTAAGGAAGGAGCAGGTGGGATTCTCCAGGTAACCCCTACACCTCTCATCCAAAGGCCCGGCTGCAAAGTGGGGAGAGGGGAGCAGATGCAAAGAGGGAGGGGTCTTCTCCCCATCTGCACCTCATTCCTCTGCCTCTCTTGGCCTTCTGCTTCTCGGTGCAAGAACACCCGAGGGATCCACCGGGATCTTCTTCCTGGTCCTTGGCAGCCATGCATGGGAGCATCTTTGCTTCAAAACAGACACTTCATGATCCAAGTAAGGAACATCACTGGTGCTAGAAAGGGTTTGCTCTCTGCTGATATACAAAGGTTGGCCCTGTCAGTGTTGGTGAACAGCAGTGATGACAGACCAACAATCCAATCAAGGAACTACCAATCTGGACCAACAATCAAACATTAAACAGCAGCCAACTCAAGGAACTACCACGTTTACTCTACTCAACTCATCAACTATATGTTGTAACATAGTTCCTTGTGTAGGCGTAGCGGTCACCCATTGTCCAGTTCATACCAGGGCATGCAGAGCCACGCTGAACCACACAGGAGAAAACAAACTCCTAAAACTCCATAACATCCTGATAGTTCATAACATAACATCCTGAGATGTGCCCTACCAATGACGCCCAGGATTTGACCATATATAGACAGAACTTCCCTGAGCAGTAGATTAGAAATTGTAGTTTTACAGGCTGTCTTAAATCACATGCTGATTACTGATTTGCTCCTCCTGCCTTTGTCCTATCTCAATAAAAGGGGCTCTCAGACCCTCAATCTGGGTCGCTCCATCCCGAGAAAGGTCGTGTCCTGTCTTTTCTCCACATTGGCCTCATGGACGAACCACGGGAACGTTACAACTATAAAATTGATGAGCACTTCCACTAATACTGAGAGAGTAAGTCACTTGTCTATAAACAGAGAGCAGACTCCACCTGCTTCCAGCACTGATGATGTTCCCTAGTTAGCTCATGAAACGTCTGACGGTGAACAACCAAGTTCGGAGAGCACCAAGGACCTCGCAGTTCAACCTTGAGCTAGAAGGATTCTCTTTTAGAAGAGTCACTTTAGTGTCATCCAAGATATAAGGAAGAGTTGACAAATTCCACCTGATTTGTTGGGCAGAACTGTTTCTAAATACTTGCATTTTCAATATGCAACCAACATTAAAGGGGAAATAAAAAGCATAATCCAGGCTCTGTGATTCCTTCCCCCCTCCCCATCCTGGAGAAGAGACAGCCCTGCAGAGATGAAAGACCTTCCAAGTAGATGGACACATTCTGTGCTCTTCTCTCGCAGAAATTTCGGACGGCTTCAAGCTTCATCCAGAATGGAACAGCTGAGTTCTGAGGATCCGTGTCATTATTTCCCCCCCACTCCTCTCCATGTGTGGGCTGGAAAACCAGTAGACGTGTTTGTATGTCTGGGATGTGTGTTTGTGTGTAAGACACACACACAGACAGAACTTCTCACCCACCAAAACTGGGCTGGATCCCAGATCCCAGCGGGTTGCCAATCAAATCCCCGGGAAATGAAAGGCCTGCCCTCTCTGAGCTGAAGGCATAATCTGTGGATTCTTCTCTTGCTCCATATAATCTCTTCTCCCTTCCAGTTCTTGAAATTCTTCCATCCTTCGGAGGGCCAAAGCCATATAAATCCCGGCGTATCATGTTTTCATTCACGGTACATCAATTTTTTAAAAACACAGAATAATATGGAAAGAAAGGAGGGTCAAGGGGTAATTCGAGCTCAGTATCTTGTTAAGAGATCAGGACTGGGGCTTAGGAAGTTAAGTGGTCATTAAAGCAGCGTGTTTCCTTAAGGCAGCAGCCCGGCCAAGGCAGTCGCAGTTACACCCTCCTGGTTCGACGCCAGTCGGTTGGGTGAATTTCTCGTTTCGGTTTCCTCCAAGTTCTAAAATATCCGAAATCTCATTTACCCAAACAAGTCAAGTTGCTCAGACAACCACCTGGAATCAGGGAGTTCAGGCTTCTATTCTGGGCTGGTCCATCTGGAACGGGGAGGGCTGTTGCTAGAATAACAAGGATTTCTCTCCGGGAAGCCAATTCACACCTTTAGCTCTTCCTGACCACTCCCTGGGGATGAAAAAACGCCTGGGAAGTTGGACCAATGCGTGGAGCAAAGGGCCAGGCTGGTAGGAAATTTGGCTCACGGGAATACGTCGAGCGTGGTTGATGTTTTTTTCTTCTGCAATCTATTCCTCCTGGCAAAAGTTATTTCTTGCCATCTCATCCGCTGGACTGTTGATCCTGGTTCGTTTGTCTAGACCAGTGGTTCCCAAACTTGGCAACTTTAAGACTTGTGGACTTCAACTCCCAGAATTCTCCAGCCAGCTCTGCTGAATTCTGGGAGTTGAAGTCCACAAGTCTTAAAGTTGCCAAGTTTGGGAACCACTGGTCTAGACCAAGTTCCCGCAGAGAATCCTGCTCTATATCTCACTCAAAGTATTGTCAGTCCTGAGAGTGGAACATTATTGTGCAGCGAAGCGCATCAAATAATGTGCTCTGTTTGTGTGTCCATTTCCTCTTCAATTAAAGGCTTTGTTCTAATGCCATCTGCCTTCAGTTACTCTTTTCGAATGCATCTGGGCAATCCTGAGGGCCAGAAACTTGCTTTTTTTAAATAAAAAAAAGCAACAACCCTAAACTATAAAGTTAATGCATTTTTTTTACTTTTCCCCCTCTAAAAAACAGACAGAAGCCAGCCTCAAGTTGTTCACGCAGTGTTTCTACAATTTTTTTTAAAGAAATCAATTTGATCTAAACAAAAGACGATTAAGCGTTGTTTTCCTTTAATCAGTTTCATTTTAAATCCACTTGACTGAAAATGCAGATGATTTTTCTGGGCTTACAAAGCGTGAAGGTTGATGTTAAAGAGCAAAACTCATTTGTCCCAATGAAGAGGGGATGCAGAAAGCGAGCGAGGAGAGAGAGAAAATATTGGAACAAACTCCCCCCTTCTCAGAAGAAGAGGCCGAGGCAGACACAGACCTTCCCCCAATGTAAATGAGGATTTTGCGGTCAAAACAAACAGCCCACCTGGACCATATCAAGCAGAAGAAAATAAAAGCCAGACCATAAATAAAGGGGGAAAAGGGAAAATGCGCCAAGAGGACATTGCATCATAAAGTGGACGGCAGGATTTGTTGATGAATCAAAATAAACGATTTGGCAAGATAGAAAAAAGATGATTAAAACCGTTTAAAACAGCATTTCAGGGCAATGTTCCTGCAAGGCTGAGTGCATCATTGAAATATGTTGTTATTTTTAATAGGCAATTAACCAGCTAAAGTTGCCAATCCTAAAGCCGCCTCGTATTCAGATTTGTTACTAGAAGCGCATCGTCTATGAAGCTGCTAAAAACTTGTTCTGGTTGTTTCTTCTTCTAATGGGATTGTTTTAATTTATTTCGCACGGGCCTTGGGCCACGATAAAGACAGATGAAGATGGATGGTTGAGGTGCTCCATGTGCAGATCAGGAGGGCTCTGGATGCCTCTGCTTATAAGGGGTCCAAAGGCATTTGGGGGCATTTAAAACAGAGAACTTTCACTCATCACTCATTTCCACTCCTCTAATCCAATTTTCGGAGATACTGTATCTATCGAGCCCACCGACAAAATATAAATGGAGAGAGCCCTAAGGAGGAAAGCTACAGGACCCCCATTTGTAGAATCCCAGAGGCCATCTAATCCATCCCGTGCTCAGTGCAGGAATCCAAATCAAAACCTCCCTTCTGAAGGTCCCTTTGGCCTCTGCTTGAAGGCCTCCTATGAAACTCAACACCTCCCTTGACCTCCTGTTTGGGATGTGCCAAATCAGCCTTCCTGGACACCTGATTTTAGCGCCAAAGGTAAGGAGGAACTGTCTCCTCATCACTGAAATCATCGTTCTGACCTCACCCTGGGATCCCAAACTTCCTTTAGACCTTTTTTGGCCTCAGATCTACTGATCTCAGGGAAGGAGACCGGAATCTCCTTCAGCCGTATTATTCTAACCTTACCCAGGTCCTTTCACCTCTGCTCTTCTCATCACCTTTGCTGCCCAGGCCTGGGAACCATCCCAACCAGCGCTGAATCTTTCTTAAAAGCAGGTCGGCCCCCTTGACCCCTTGATCACTTCTTGGGGAGGGGGATTTTTGGATGAGGAGATCATGCCTCTTCCAACTCCATTGCGCTGCTGCGTGAATGTAGTGAATTAAATCACAGGTTGCAAGGAGTTCAGGCTTGTAATCCACGGATAATTGATCATGAACAAACGCCGAATGTTTGTTCCTCCGAGGATACACATGAAAGGCATCCGGATTCCTCCAAACTTGGCAAGGTTTCTTCCAGAACCATCTCAAGCACATTCCATGTTATCCAGCCAGAAGCCAAGAAAGACGGCACCCTTGCAATCCGGAGCAGGGATTCACCTGCAAGTTGTGGTGTTAGCAGACAATGTGTGTCGCCTGGAGCTGCAGATGACAACTCTCCTCTTTAATTCCCCCCCTCCTCCCCCCAGCTTGGCATTCACTTCCAGATCACTGCATGCTCTTGATAGCTTTGCTAACACGAAAGGATCTCCAGTCAACCTCAAATGGATTCCTCAATAGGCCCCTGCAAGCCATACAGGAAGACTTTCAAGAAAGGAAAGAGCCAGAAGGCACAGACTGGGGGAGGGAGGAAGGGAGGGGAGGGGGTGGGGGAGGGCAATGCTCCACCTGGAGGAAGAAAAGGTCCCATCTTGGCTCCAGATCAGACATTTAGGATTCCGTGAATTCTAACCTGCTAAAGGAGCTCAGTTGTTGGGGGGGGGGGGTGTTCACTTGTTTCCTCGTCTGCATCTCTGCTTTGCTCTGCTTAATCTTCTACTCCGCGCAGAGTTGAGTTGAGTTGGGTCACGAGGAACGCGTTTCTTTCTAAGAATTCCAGGGGTCCGTCCAGGGGTCCGTCCTAGTTGCAGTGGAGGTCACGGCAACAACCTGTGGGACTTTTGTGGGATGATGAAGAAGCCTCTCTTTGGGTCCGCCACCAATGATTACACACGATGGCTTCCTAAATAATAATCCTCCATTTTGATCTTAGGGATGGCGACCCTTCATCACTTCTCCTCTCCTCTCCATGCTGTGGACAATATTGTTCACTTCTACGTGACTCTTGGTGCCTGCCTGTCTTCTAAGCTACAAATATTCCCTTTTCTTGGGTGTGTCTACTACCGTACTTGTGCTCAAGAAATCTCTCCACCTCCCCTCCAATGTCAAGGAAGAAGCACTGGCAATATTCTTCCTTTCTTGCTTCTTCCCTCCCTTTGTCTTCTCCCTCCCTCCCTCCCTCCCTCCCTCCCTCCCTCCCTCCTTCCTTCCTTCCTTCCTCTCTCTCCTTCCTTTCTCTCTTTCCTTTTCTTTCCATGCCTGTAGGCTAATCAGGCTAAGCAGGTGTTTGGCAGATCATTCCCAGAACTGATGTTGTGTTCTCAGTTTATTGGAGTTTATTGTACATTAATTAATTAGTGCCAGGAAAAGAGTAGATTAGCCTTTCTGTAGACCGCAATATTTTAAATAAATCTGTGTTTGCAGCCTACAGTTGGTTAATTGTTAACTTTGGGCCTGCATCCTCAAAACACAAAGGGTGTGTGTACATGACAGAATTAAGCCCTCTGTAATCATGTTAGTCTCGATGAGCATTATTTAATTCCAGTATCATTAAATTTAATCCATAATTATGTAAACAGCCGAAAAAAGCAAATGTGTGCACGCATGACTCATAAAGCTACACTCAACCACAAGTTAATCATTGGCTCTTTGAAAGTGCACACTTTGGTGCCTGAGAAATGTAGTTCTCCCTTGCTCTGGGGCAGTCAGTCAGAGAATCTGTAGACAGTTGATTTTACTGGCAATAAGTGTGAGGATCGGTCACAACCAAGAGCTGATTCAAGTTTGTGGGAATTTGAGGGGATTGTGACAAAGTTTGTTAAGAGAAAGTTCTGATGCTTCCTTCCTTTCCTGTTCTCTCTCCTTGCTTCCTTGCTTCTTCCCTCCCTTTTCTCTCTCTTTCCTTTCTTCCTTCTTCCCTCCCTCTCTCTTCTCTCTTCTTCCTTCCTTCTTCCCTTCTTCCTTCCCTCTTCTCTCTCTTTCCTTCCTTCCTTCTGCCCTCCCTCCCTCTTCTCTCTTCTTCCTTCCTTCTTCCCTTCTTCCTTCCCTCTTCTCTCTCTTTCCTTCCTTCTGCCCTCCCTCCCTCTTCTCTCTTCTTCCTTCCTTCTTCCCTTCTTCCTTCCCTCTTCTTTCTCTTTCCTTCCTTCTGCCCTCCCTCCCTCTTGTCTCTTCTTCCTTCCTTCCTTCTTCCCTTCTTCCTTCCCTCTTCTCTCTTTCCTTCCTTCTGCCCTCCCTCTTTCCTTTCTTCATCTCATACTTTTTCTTTCTTTTTTCAACCTCTCTTTTACTTCCTTTCCCCTCCATAAATGAAATAACTTTTATGTTTTGGGCCCTGTTACTTCTTAATTATTTTTCAGAGACCGGCCCCGAATGCCACCTTACTGCCAAAGATTATCTTTGCCTTTGGAAAGAAGATGGGTCAACTCTTGAGATCAAAACAAGAGCAACTGTGGGAGGTTTATTTTATTTTATTTTAAGATGGGACTAAAAGTGAGTCTGCTGAATCTCCACCACATTAAACCCACCTTCCTGACCAACTTGGAAATCTGAGTTGAATCACAAGGGCCGGCATGATTTCATATATTTCCTGGCATATTCAGAAATAGTTTCTCCCCACATATCTGTCAATTGGATTGGCCTAATTCAACAATTGGAGTCTGGCAGAATCGCATCAATTGGAAACTTGAATTGAAGTGGATGGATTGCCTGGATCGAATCGGCAGTTCAAATCAGATTTTGCTTAGCAAGGACTCTGCAGGATCAGATCAAGAAGGAAGGCAAATCTGAATCATATGCAATCACGAACAGCCCGAAACCCTGGAATTCTTGTGGCCCAGCCTCTGCCTTCAACTGGCCCTGAAGTTTGCACAACAGGCATTTTTCGCCAGCTTTAGCCCATTAAATAATGAACAATTGCTAGGATCCGAAGAAATAGAAGCCAGGGAAACTCCTCCTTCTCATCCTTCCACCGCCTCCCTCCTTGGAAAGTGATTTTCTCAATCGTTCCGCAATAGTCCTCAGTCAGAACGCAACGGGGACATGGGCTGACCCAAAAGCTGGGACTGAAAGCAAAATCATGTCTCCTTCGCCGCATTTTCTCGGTTCAGACAGGAGCCCCCCCTCCTTTCAGACACAAGGGAGGCAGCCTTCCATCAATGATGTCACCTCCACCCCGCCAGATGTAGCTAATTTGGGACCTTCCCGTTGACATAAGGGGAAACTAATGGCGCTAAGGAACATTAGGTCCCCTGATAGATGGGATTTAACGTTTGAGAGACAAGAAGGATGGCGCCCGTCCAATAATTTGTGGCACGTTTGGCAGAAGGGGAAACGATGATTTACAGTGGATGACGAAACAGTGAAATCGATGATTGACGTGTGTTCGTGCAATGTGCAGACTCAACCATCTGCTCCGTGTACCAATGGTTGGCAATGAATCCTTTGCTTGAAATTCTGTTAGCAATAGCAATAGCAGCTAGACTTATATACCGCTTCATAGGGCTTCCAGCCCTCTCTAAGCGGTTTACAGAGTCAGCATATCGCCACCACAGTCTGGGTCCTCATTTCACCCACCTCGGAAGGATGGAAGGCTGAGTCAACCTTGAGCCGGTGAGATTTGAACCGCCGAACTGCAGATAGCAGTCAGCTGAAGTGGTCTGCAGTACTGCACTCTAACCACTGTGCCACCTTGGCTCATATCAGCCGAGGTGGGAGAAAGACACATTAATCACTCGGAAGGCTAAGGGTTTCCTCTCGTAAAGCTTGGAGAAGATTTCTAGGAGGAAGACTCCGCTCCAAGCCAAAGCAGCTCTGGAAAATTGGGCCGTGTCCAATTTGCACACCTTTCCGAGCTACCTGGCCGCTGGGGGAAGCACTTGAGAATAAGAAAATAGCAGAGTTTGGGGGGGGGGACGGGACATTGGAGGTTTTCTAGTCCAACCCCCTGCTCAGGCAGGGAACTCTACATATATTCCAGACAAATGGATGTAAAAGCCTCCAGTGATGGAGCATTCACAACTTCTGGAGGCAACTTGTTCCACTGGTTAATTGTCCTCACCGCCAGGAAATTTCTCCTTAATTGTAGGTTGTTTCTCTCCTTGATGAGTTTCCATCCATAGCTTCTTGTCCTGCCTTCAGGGGGCTTTAGAAAATAAGTTGACCCCCTTATCTCTGTGACAGTCCCTCAAATATTGGAAGACTCCTATCACGTCTCCCCTGGTCCTTTTTTTCATCAGACTAGACCAGAGGTTCCCAAACTTGGCAACTTTAAGACTTGTGGACTTCAACTCCCAGAATTCTCCAGCCAGCAGAGCACTTGGCAACTTTAAGACTTGTGGACTTCAACTCCCAGAATTCTCCAGCCAGCAGAGCTCTGCTGGCTGGAGAATTCTGGGAGTTGAAGTCCACAAGTCTTAAAGTTGCCAAGTTTGGGAACCACTGGCCAGACAAACACAATTCCTGCAACCATTCTTCATATGCACTTCTATTTTACACAGACCTCCGCCAAACCAGCATACTGCAGATCTCAAACGTGATTCAGCAAGTAAGGCCTGATCCCAGGAGGGGTTGCCAAAGGAGGAGATTGAATATCCTCTCCAAAAATGTACTTGGCAAAACATTTGCGAGGGCCAAAGGACTCCCCGACAGGGCATGGAAGCTGTGGCCAGACAGAAATTTCCTCATCTTGACCAAAATCTCCTCAGCAGTTTTGTTCCAGGATGGCAACATCTCTCCAGAGAAGCCACAGGATTCTTGGATGGCCAACAGCAGCTCAACCGATGGAATACCTATGCTGGTTTTTTTTTTTTAATTTCATTTTCCTGAGAGCCATTCTCCATCCTTCCTGCCTGTCTCTTTAAAAGAAAGCATTTGTTTGAACGTTGAGGGCCCCCTCTGTGACTTTATGGATCAGGGACCCCCCAAGCTGAAGGATATCTGGAAAACCGATTCTGAAGCAAACTATCGACTGTAATTGGGAGAAAATTGGCTGGGACTTCTTCTTTTTTTTAAAGGAAATAATGAACTGGTTCCTAGGTCTAGAACAGTGTTTCTCAACCTTGGCAACTTGAAGATGTCCAGACTTCAACTCCCAGAATTCCCCAGCCAGCGAATTCGCTGGCTGGGGAATTCTGGGAGTTTAAGTCCGGACATCTTCAAGTTGCCAAGGTTGAGAAACACTGGTCTAGAATCAAAAATCAAAGAGAAATGTCCCAGAAAAAAAAATGTTTTTGAAAAGATGCCTAGGACTTTAAGAAGACTTCAATTTGTGTGTGTTTCCTCGCTGGATACTAGACTTATATTTATTAAGATCTGACCTCTGAAAGAAGAGAAGGAAATATAGCTAATGCAAGGTGGGATGCGTAAGTGTGCAGTTCAGAACACACAAACTCGCTCCACCTCCATATTTTCATCCAGTTGCACCGGGTTGAAACCCGTCATCCTGGGGCCAACGCTTGGGAAGCCAGCCTCTGCCTTTCTTAGGAAAGCCTTCCAGATGTTATGGCCTGGGCAGCTGGGAAGAGTGTAGCAACATCTGGATGCCATAAATTTTCTATCTTTGAGGGGCAGGTGGGACATATAGGGTGTGGTTTTCCCCAATTCAGTGGGACCTACAATTCATAGATTTGACCATGGAGAGAGAGAGAGGGAGGGAGGGAGGGAGGGAGGGAAGGAGAGAAAGAGGAGAGCGGGGGAGAGGGGGAGGAGAGAAAGTGAAAGAGAGAGAAAGAAAGAGGAAAGAGGGAGAGAGAGAGAAAAAGGGAGGGAGGGAGAAAAAGAGAGGGGAGAAAGCGCGGGAGGGAGGGAGAGAGAGAGAGAAAAAGAGGGAGAGAAAGAGAGGGAGGAAGGGAGAGAGAAAGAGTGGGAGGGAGGGAGAGAGAGAAAAAGGGGGAGAGAGGGAGAGAGGGAGAGAAAGAGAGGGAGGAAGGGAGAGAGAAAGAGTGGGAGGGAGAGAATGCTAATTTGGAGATCTCCCCTCCAAATTAACGTATTTTGCCAGAAAGCAAAGAATCTTGAAGCACAGATTTTATATTTTAATTTGCATCCTGGGTTTTAAAGTTCCTATTTGATTGCTGCTCAGCTGCATTTCATTTCAGACACGCCCTCTTTTTTATTTAGACATTCTCTTCAGAAATTGGATTTATCAAATGCATAACTGTGCATGTTTTCACATGCTGGACACACAATCATGGACTCATGTATATATATATATATAAAAAGCCAGGTGGAGTTTTGATCGCATCGTCAGAGTCACAGCCAGGCGCGTTCTCTCCAATAAATCAAATAATCTTCCTTATCCCCCAGGCCTGCCATATCTTTCCCCTTTCTCTGCCCGTTCTCCTTCTCTTTTCTTCTTGGTATATTTACTGTTTCTGTCATACTTTCCGCAGCCTAAAACTAATGCAATGTGAAAACAATTTATCCATCAAAAAGAAGGCCTCAATTACCCTAGGACAATGCAGAGCAAGCATATATAAGCCTCTCCGTTTTGCAGCCCAGAAGAAAATTGCTATACAGCTTACACAAGGGACCAGCGCGGTAATGCTGAAATTATTTCCCCCCACTCTCTCCAATTCCCCCTTCTTTCCCATGACTCATCGGTTGGAGAAAAGGCTTCAGAATCAGGTGACACCCGGCGACCTTCAGAAGCACCTTCCCAATTTGCTAAAGCCATGTATTTTAATGCAGCGTCCCTGGGGAGATGCTTTTGGCTGAAGAAGCTGCACTTTCCCTACCCCGTTGCCTTTATCTTCTCACGCGCACAGGATGGTTCGCAAGCCTCCGTTCCTGGATGCCGTGTTTAAATGACTGTCCCCTGCCTAAAGTAGGTTTGCTTTGAACAGTGGTAGGGATTGATATATTTATGGAGATTCGAAATCAGAAGGAATCTAGCAGCACGTTTTCAGACTGACACGCCTTAATAAGAGACGGAAGGTTTTGTAAGGCAGGGTGTGAAAGGGTCCTACCAGCCTGCTTTTCCCAGGTATCCCAGGTGCCTCTGTTCTTCCTGCTTGTAATCATCCCTTGGCAACTTCCTGCCTTGTTAAAACCAAGTCCTATTTCCCTTCTTGTCCTAACATCTACTTTTCTTCTCACCTTCCATTCCTCTTCTCTTATTTTTGAGGAATGTATTTTATTCTCCTTAAGTACACTGAGAGAATTTACACCAAAGACAAATTCCTTGTGTGTCTAATCACACTTGGCCAATAAAGAATTCTCCTCTCCTCTCTTCTCCTCTCCTCTCCTCTCCTCTCCTCTCCTCTCCTCTCCTCTCCTCTCCTGTACTCTACTGTACTCTACTCTACTCTACTCTACTCTACTCTACTCTACTCTACTCTACTCTACTCTACTCTACTCTACTCTACTCTACTCTACTTTCTATTCTCTACTCTCTATTGGCCCAAATTTACCCAGCCAGCTTCTCTAGTTCATGAAGATCTGGAACTTGAGTCTCCCAACTCTTAGTCCAGCACCTTCATGATGACACTTTACACCAGAGGTCTCCAAATTTGGCAACTTTAAGATTTGTGGACTTTAAGTCCCAGAATTCCTCATGCTTAAAAGGTTTGGAGACCTCTGCTTTACACCATATCATTTAATGTAATAGATTCAATTATTTTACAGATAATATTCATTCCTGAGGGCTGGTTGTTCTATTCTATTCTATTCTATTCTATTCTATTCTATTCTATTCTATTCTATTCTATTCTATTCTACTCTACTCTACTCTACTCTACTCCATTCCATTCCATTCCATGCAAGAAGAACCAGCCAAAAAGCCGCCATACAGCCATTGAAAATGGTGAACATGCAAAAACAAGGATCAAGCTATAAGCTTGTAATAATTCCCATCAAAGGACCAAGTAGGGAATGGAAAGCCAAGAAACTCCATAGAAAAAAATGAAGATTTTGTAGATGTCATTGTGATTGCTTCTTTTTTTTTTTTTTTCTTAAAATGGTGCAGTCAAATGTCTTCCTTTTGGCACAGTTGCTAATAATTTCATTATTTACACGGCCCCATGTGTTCCCCATTAGCCTCCATTCTCCCATCTTCAAGAGACATCTGAAGGTGGTTAGGGTGTTTATATCAGACCCATCTTGGGTTTCATGGAGTTTCCTAGTTGGCTTCCACTCTTGCTGGTGCCGTCCCGTCAAGCCTTTTCAAGGAACTGGACCAAATCTACCACAATCAGCAATCTCCTCCGGAATTATGAAATCAAGAACGTCGGAGGCAGTTTGGGCCGGGAGAAAACACATGTCTACTTGATTATTTGGCTCAATGGATGAGCACAGGCCTTCCAAGAGAGACTCCTGGCAACTGGATATGACATCTGGCAAGGCAGCTCTGGTCACAGCAGGGAAGGCCAGCCAGGTGAGCCAAAATTCTTATCTTCTTATTGCACCTCCACCCCTTCCTCCCGCCAGACATGTTTCTGGGTGCACTACAAAGTTAATAATTAGCACAGAAAGAGGGAAGAATAACTGACTGATATACCGTAGGCCAGGGGTGAAATCCAGCAGGTTCTGACAGGCTCTGGAGGACTGGTAGCGGAAATTTTGAATAGTTTGGAGAACTGGTAGTGGAAATTTTGAGTAGTTTGGAGAACTGGTAGCAGAAATTTTGAGTAGTTCAGAGAACCGGTAGCAGAAATTTTGAGTAGTTCAGAGAACCGGTAGCGGAAACTTTGAGTAGTTCGAAGAACCGGTAGCGGAAATTTTGAATAGTTTGGAGAACTGGTAGCAGAAATTTTGAGTAGTTCAGAGAACCGGTAGCAGAAATTTTGAGTAGTTCAGAGAACCGGTAGCAGAAATTTTGAGTAGTTCGGAGAACCGGTAGCGGAAACTTTGAGTAGTTCGAAGAACCGGTAGCGGAAATTTTGAGTAGTTTGGAGAACTAGCAAATGCCACCTCTGGCTGGCCCCCGAGTGGGGAGGGAAGGAGGATTTTGCAGTATCCTTCCCTTGCCATGCCCAGAGCTACACCCACAGAACCAGTAGTTGAATTTCACCACTGCCATAGGCCACACCTGAGTTTGTCTCCATATTATCTCGTAGACGGTTGGAAGACTTCGCTTCCTCGCATTGCAGACCCCAAACCATGTGACTCTCAAGCCTTGATGAACATCATCAGACAATATGAATATCGTCAGGAATAAGCTTGAGTGTTCTTATCACTAAACAAGCATAAGTCACCTCAAGATTTAGGACCAAGGACAACTGGAATTCCAAAATTAGAGCTTAGCCTGAACAACTGAAAATAGTTTGGAATGTCATAGCTTGATCATCTCTGTTATTACTCAAGCATCCAGGAACCAACATGACTTAAATAGCACATTCAGTATATACATTTAACTTAAATTCAGTATACACAATCAGCCCACATCAATCCTTCACGGGACGAAGGTCTTTTCACTCAAAACCATGGACCATAATCTACCAAAAACATTCCAGGAGACAGAAGTTTTCTAGGGCTGAGACAGAATAATTGGCCCAAATTTTACCCAGCCAGCTTCTCTAGTTAATGAAGATCTGGAACTTGAGTCTCCCAACTCCTAGTCCAGCACCTTCATTATGACACCTTACACCAGAGGTCTCCAAATTTGGCAACTTTAAGATTTGTGGTCTTTAAGTCCCAGAATTCCTCAGCTAGCCATGCTTAAAAGGTTTGGAGACCCCCTGCTTTACACCATATCATTTAATGTAATAGATTCAATTATTTTACAGGTAATATTCATTCCTGAGAGCTGGTCCTTCTATCCATGGTTTCATTCCTATATATTCCTGGCTGTTATTACGTATATGAACTAAATCTCCCTGCCAGTTTGAAAAGGGTTACACCAGACACTGCTGTTTTGCACTTACCTTTAAAAGGAATCAGCAGCTTAGCCCAAAGGATGTGACTTTCTGGTCCGCAGATTTGATTAAACATCTGGCAACGAAAAAGAAAGAACGCAATCAAGAAAACGAATTTGTCATGCACCAGAGGTTAAACGATACTTTGAAAATTAAAAGCGGTTTCAAGAAATAGTTATTTGTGAACTGGACAGCTAATTCATGTCTGCTTCTTATAAGGAGAGGGTATCATTTTTAAATTTCTCCCCCCCCCCAAAAAAAAATAAGGCTGTTTAAACAGTGGTGGAAATGGAACAGGAGAGATATATGCTCTCTTTGTGGGAAGAAGAGTTATATCAAGTCATCTTTATTTGATCAAGGACCAGGACTAGGTAAACAAACAGGCAGAAAACAAGGAACAATTCCAGCCACCCTGAAATCTTAAATGGGAAGTATTGTATTGTATTGTATTGTATTGTATTGTATTGTATTGTATTGTATTGTATTGTATTGTATTGTATTGTATTGTATTGTATTGTATTGTATTATTTGTATGCCGCCCTTCTCTGGGAGGACTCAGGGTGGCGAACAATTCAAGGGGGAAAAAGGGGACATAAAAAGACAAAATACAAATAATAAAAGTAGATAACAGTCGCACAACCATACATGTCGAGAGGGGAGGGAACTCATCACCCCCAGGCCTGTCGGCAAAGCCAGGTTTTGACGGCTTTTCGGAAGGCCTGGAGAGAGGTGAGGGTCCGAATCCCTGTAAGAGTAGCTTACTAATTTTTTGCTTCTCATCCAAGAAGCTTCTTCAGTTCTAAAAAGAACTGAAGAAGTTTCTTGCAGGAAAAGCAAAATGTTTTTAATGGGAAAAAAGAAATCCACCAAGAAATCCCATTTGCCTTTTGAAAAGCATCTTCGGGATTCCTAAAGCCTAAAAAGGTAGTAATTTAACACAGTAGCTATAACCTTGTAAACTACACCAAGGGGTAGAAGGGGAACACACGTCTCAGGGTTGGAAAAGAAGAATTCCCCCCTGTAAAAGAAATAGTTATGGAAAGATCCGCTTGAAAGGTGAAACCTACAGCAGAGGCTCATGAAATCTGCTGGAGCCCAGGAACCTTCTCCAGGAAATTTCTTCCAAAGGTGGAAGAGTGGGGCTTCCAAGCCGTGTCCAACGGGTTGACCTTATATGTCCCCTTTCGGGTATTGATCCGATCTGCTGAACACTTGGCAGATTTATTTTGGCAACACGACTGCAGCTGGGAGGAGCCTCCTGCTCCGTTCTGCCTCATGTATCATCTGCAAACCGTCCCCTGCCAAATTATCCCTCCAGATGGAGGCCCTTCACTGCCAGGGCAGCAGCAGCAGGGATAAGGGGCCGTGGGAGAGGCAGGGGCTCTTAGGCCCAACTGGCAGGATTCACAGCAGCCCCCCCATTAACTGTCCACCTTAGAAGATGGAAGCCAACTGACCACGGTGGAAGGATCTTGCAAGGCCAACCAGATTTTGAGGATCTGGTGCACTCCCAAGCTTTCCAGCTGGGCTACAGTTTGGACGGGAAGTAGAAGCTCAGAGGAGGGGCATGAAAAACTCTCAGGCTGCCCTCAAGACCTGAGCTCTGAGTCATCCATTTTCAATCTCTCCCAAGAGTTACCAAATAAGAGCCCATCGGCTAGCCTTCGGAAATATTTAGCTTCTAAATATCTTGGAAGGTGGCAGCGCTGATGGGCTGGAATAAATCAAAGCAGCTCCTTGTGGAAACATCTACCAGTTGGCTCGCGAGGAAGCAGCGGCAAGCAGTAGAAACAGAGCGAATCCCATTCAGTTGGAAGTTTTCTTCTTCATTTCACATCATCACCAACGTTATTGCTTCTAAAGAACATGGCCTGAGCATATTTTTCCCCCCGTTTTCGTCCAAGCAGCTGTTTTTCGTTTGAAAAATAAAGCATGCGAGAACCAAAAGTGACCCCCTTTTTCTCCACATCAGGTATGAGGCAGACTGCAAAGGCTCCCAGGAGAACCAAAAGAAGAATCCAGATGAGCTGGGGTGCAAGGAAGGTAAGTGATCCACATCTGGAAAGACTGAGCAGGCCAGCTGAGGAAAAGCACACGTTCTGGCCTCCCACAGAGGCATTTGCTGGGGACTGGAGCTCTGCCTGCTCCATATGAAGCCCCAGCCCTTCAGTGACCTGCCTCTCCCCAGAGTCGAAATCTGACGCGGACCCTGGTTAATGACTAATGTGCCTTCTTCCCCAAAACACAGGTGTTTGTTTGGATGGCGTCGTTGGGAAAGTCTCAGGCAGGCAGGGAGGAGGAGGGGTCAAGTGGGGATGTAGCCTAGAGCAGAGATGGCAAACCTTTTTGGCACCGAGTCCCCAAACTGGAATGTGTGCGCATCCCGAAGTACCGGAAACCTGAACTCCAGCTGGCTGGTGCACATGTGTTTGCCGGCCAGAGGGTTTTCGGCAACCACATGTGTGCTGGCGAGCTGGTCTTTGCATGCGCCAGAACGCTGGAAATCTGACCCTGGTCGGCACAGCATGCCTGTTTTTTGGCTGTTTTCTGGGCCGTTTTCCGGCTATTTTTCAGGCCAAGAACAGCCCAATAAATGGCCTGAAAATGGTCCCCCAAAACAGCCTGAAAATGCCCCCCAAATGCCCCCCAAAATGGTGTGGTTTTGGCCATTTTCCGAGCCATTTTCAGGCCATTTCCCAGTGCTCCGGTGCCCATGAAGACCAGCTGGCTGGCGCACATGTGAAAGCAGAAGAGCAGGTGGCGACAGCACATGTGCCCACAGAGAGGGCTCTGCATGCCACACACATGCCAGAGGTTCGCCATCACAGGCCTGGAGTCCTTGCACAGCTGCATGAGCCTGACTCCTGCTAATCTCCACGAAACGTTGTTGATTTGTACTTATTCAATAAACCCACATCGCAGGGTAACTATCTGTTTGTTTCCAAGGAAAGGCAAGCAATCTGGGGAGACTTTTGTAACAGAGGTAGAAAACACATTAAAGTCGCTAGCTTCGACCTTCGCGAGTGGATCTGGCCCGATAAGCATCCTAATCTTACAGTAGTAATTGCCCTTTGCAAAATCGGTTTGTTTTCTCTGACGGTGTATTACACATCGATGCATCAAAGCTTAGGCTCTCGTCAGCATTCTCCGCCGAGAAGAAGTGAAAAGCTGTTTCCGGAGCCGAGCACCTGGCTTAGAAGACCAAAAACTCAGATTTCAACTGCTTAACATCTGGGTCCCCTCTAGAGCGTCTCCAGCTGGATCCTGGCCTTTGGGTTTCTACGAAGAGGCTCAGACTTAGAGCAAAGCAACTTAAGAGTCACGGAGGCAAGATTCTAATCTGTAGGGAAAAGGACTTTCTGAAGAAGGTGGAGAAGAGGCAGGTTTAATCCTGCCCACTGAATGGGGGAACCCGCGAGTTGAAAACAGTTGAAGGGGAAAGAGAAAGTGGGCAGATTTCCTGGAGAAAAATTAACGGTCTACCTTGGTAACTTAAGGGGGGCATGAAATGACCCAGCTGCTCATACGGAGACCGTTGAGGCTGAAGAAAAACAGACCAAGCAGTCAGCTGGGAGAAATGGGAATACGAAATCGTGGCTCCATGTTGAAAAGGGAGAGAAGAGGATTGAAGACAAAATGCCTGGGGCAGGGAGAAAAAAGAATTGAATCGGAAAAAAAGAGAGAAGGGGGAAGAATTAGGAAAAGAAAACACGGAGAATGCAATAAATGAAAGAAGCGAGGGAGATGTTTAAAACAACTGGAAAAAGCTCGTATTTGAAGTGAATTGAACCGCTTCTTATCCCTCTTTCCCTTGCTTGTCTTTACAAAGACATCATTATAAATCAAAACCTATGCGAAAAGAAGTCACTGTGGAATGTTCAAATATTAATAATATTAATCATGGGGTTGTCCAAAAATGACAGCCATCCAGATTCATAACAAAGATATGTTCCTTTGAAAATGTTAGTGGAATATTTGAATTTATCCTGTCAAACACAGCAAGTTTTTTTTTTTAAAAAAAGCACAGCTTGGTATTTGTATCATAAGCTCCTTTTGAGTGCGCTGGCTGGGGGAAATGGGGACTGCAAGTTAAACATCTGGAAAGCACCAGGGGTGGGAAATACAGCGGTGTAGAGATGAGAAAGAGAAAGAAGAATAAAGATATTGACCAAAACATGGAGAGAAGCTAAAACTGCTCCCAGCAACCGCCAACAACTTTAGAATTAAACATGAATTAACAGCATTAAGAACAGCAGTGACTCAAAAGTGATGAGCGTGGGGAAATAAGTATTTTTGGGCAATCTACAGGGGGGAAAAAACAGAAAACTTTCATAGCATCAAGCATCAAAAACAAATCAATTCCATAATCTCTTTGTCCCCAAATCCCCAAAGTAGCTGAAGAATTTCAAAATGTCTTTATATCTAGAAAACAGAACTCTATAAAAAAAAAGATGGGGAAATGTGAAAAAGCTCAATGTCAGCCTCTGCTTTGCTGCTGCTTCGGCTGCCATTGAAACGGGGAGGGAGGGGCATGGTATTTGGGAGGGGTTTACTAATTGTGCTGGAGGAAGATTCTGGAGTTCTGCTGCCGGTTGGACTGCGCATGCGGAGGAGGTTTCCCGCCAAGGCCAACGGCACCGACATTCCATCTTGGTGATGCCTTTCGAAGTTATCTTGCACCTGACACTTGGGAGAATTATGATAGGACTGTAACTGGGATGCCAAGGGGTGGGGAATGGGTTATTCTATATATCATTTGCTTTCGCGCCTAAATAATCAGTCTTCACTTTGCTACGTTTCTGTTCATTTATAATTAGTAAAAGTACACTTGATTTCTATCAATGGAGTCTCGTGATTTTCTTTCCTGATTATCCAATGAAGGAGTGCTGACACTCAAATCAAGGCAAAAAGATTGCTAAGAATGTGTGATGTTTGCTTTAGTTACTACAGAAAAATCACCAAATCACATCAGACCAGGCTATGCAAAGGATCCGGCCCATGGACTGGTGGGATGAAAAGCAGCTGCCAGCTTGTAAAGAAGTGCTATAAAAGTCTTTAAAAACAGCCTTTCAGATGTTTTTCACGGCCACGTGATCCACTAAAAGTCTTCAAAAGTCTTTAAAAACAGCCTTTCAGATGTTTTTCATGGCCACGTGATCCACTAAAAGTCTTCAAAAGTCTTTAAAAACAGCCTTTCAGATGTTTTTCACAGCCACATGATCCACTAAAAGTCTTCAAAAGTCTTTAAAAACAGCTTTTCAGATGTTTTTCATGGCCATGTGATCCACTAAAAGTCTTTAAAAGTCTTTAAAAGTCTTTAAAAGTCTTTAAAAACAGCCTTTCAGATGTTTTTCACGGCCACCTGATCCACTAAAAGTCTTTAAAAGTCTTTAAAAGTCTTTAAAAGTCTTTAAAAACAGCCTTTCAGATGTTTTTCACGGCCACCTGATCCACTAAAAGTCTTTAAATGTCTTTTTAAAAGTCTTTAAAAACAGCCTTTCAGATGTTCTTCTTGGATGAGAAACAAAATGTCTTCAAAGAAAAACCAGGAAGTCCACTTGCCTTTTGAAATTGTCCGGAATTCCATCGGCTGGAGCTTAGATTCACACCTCATCCTTTTCTTTTCGTTTGTTTCGCTCAGGATTTTATAGCCGTTCTGCCTGGGTTATTCTAATTGGTTCATTAGACCAAACAGGCTACAGAATTGTAACTTGCAAGCACCCTCAGGGCTGGTATGCAGAGATTGTGCCAGAGATTTAGATTATAGAGACCTTTATTCGAAACAATAGGAACGGTACCAGTTCCTGCTCACGAGGCTTTGGCTCAAAGTGGTGTTAAAACCCAAGGATTGTGCCAGTTAATCTGTTAGGCAGCCATCTCCTATTAATTTAGACAGCCCAGCTCAATAACAATACAATCAAAGTCAATTATTCTTTCTTATCCGGAGTTCCAGTTTGTAAATAATATTCGGCATCAGAAAAATTGGCTCTGGCAGAAATCTCCAACTAGGGCAAGCTCAGGGCACTGCAGCCAAAAACCTATCCAAAATAAACTGATCAAGAAATTCAAAGTGGAAAATGCTGAGATTTTAATTGTCACAAAACTAACAGCAATGTTAATGTGTTTACTTTGCACACCACGCATGATAATCAAAGAAGGTTTTAAGGAGTTTCTGCTTTAAGTTATGGCTGCAAACAAAAAAAAATTTTTTTTTTTAACCAAGGAAGCCCGGCGTAAGAATTTCTTTTTGTTTTTGTTCTAATGAGAATGAAGGATTTAATCAACATATCATTGAAAGAATTCAGAAATTCTGGTTGCCTTTTATTAAAACCAGAATCTCTGGAAAGCCAAGGGATGGATTTCGATGCTGATACGGTGCCTAAATGACCATCAGACACACACAAGGCTGCTTTGTTGAAAGTGATTCTTCCAAAATTAAATAAACCAAAATGCTTAATTGCCTATCAACCCATAACAAATACACTCCAAGTAGCTTATTCGTTTAATTTGAACATTTTCCCTTGCCTTTCTATTCTGAAAGGTGAAAGGCAAACTTAAGTTTAAAACAAGAAAACCATTAAAGCCATTACATTAAATTAAACACATACAACTGATTCAATGGATTAATGACTTCACAATTAATCTCCATATCAGTGTCAGGTAATTTGCATAAATCCTCTGCAACGGCAGTCAGCGTGCCGTGATTAAGGCATTTTCCACCCTGTTTGAATTGAGCCTATTTGTTCCTTTCCATTAAGCACCAACCTCAATATCTGCTGACGTTTGAGTCCATGTTGACTTGTTCTCACCTCGGACCAGAGGTGGGTTCCTACCAGTTCTCACCTATTCGGTAGAACCGGTTCGTCAAATCTACCGAACCGGTTAGAAGAGGTTCCACCAGTGGACCCGGAAAGCGGGCCACACCTACAGAAGAGGTTCCAAAATTTTTTGAAACCCACCACTGGTCCTTGGATATGATTATTCTACACTATCAAGCTCCTATTTATAAAACTCAGTGCCTCTGTGAAAGGCAAGGATGACTACTGCGTTTGTGGTGCAATCAGAACATTGCGTGTGTTGAAGTTGTTTTAACGCAAACCAAAGATGCCTTTTAAAAAACAAGTTTACATCATATTCTTATGCATGCCAGTGCTGTGTGCGAGGTGATTTAAGGTGGTTCTGACAAGTGTCGTCGGCATCTTCATATCCGGTCACATGGGCGGCAAGCCACTCCCATCTGGTCACATGGGCAGCAAGCCACTCCCACAAAGGAGGCCACACCCACAGAGTAGATTCAAACAATTTTTGAAACCCACCACTGCCTCGGACCAATCAACCAACCCAACTTCTCCAACTGTCTTCCATAAAGTTCACTTGGACAAGTGAGGTGCACATTTAACAAATGTGGATGAAGTCAAATAGATGGGCCACTCGTTATAGAACAGTCTATAGTCTGGTTGGCAGTATCTCTTTCTCAAACCCTTCATGGTATTGGACCTGGGTACTTGAGAGACCGCCTGCTTACAATTACCTCCAACAGACCGATTAGATCCCACAGATTAGGCCTCCTCCGAATTCCATCCGCCGGCCAATGCCGATTGGCGACCACCCGGAGGAGGGCCTTCTCTGTGGCTGCTCCAGCCCTTTGGAACGAGCTCCCCATGGAGATTCGGACCCTCACCACCCTCCAGGCTTTCCACAAAGCCCTTAAAACCTGGCTGTTCCGACAGGCCTGGGGCTGATGAGTTCTTGTCCCCGCTCGAATGGTATGGTTGTTGAGTGTTTAAATTGTGGTATTGTTTTGTCCATGTTCTTTTTTTCCTATTTGTATCCCCCCCCCCGCCCTTGACTTGGTTGTGAGCCGCCCTGAGTCCCTTCTGGGAATTGGGCGGCATAGAAATATAATAAACTCAATTCAATTCAATTCAAACCCTTGCAAGGAACCTCACTATTCTCTCACCTCTTCAGAAAGCCCCCCAGGACCTTTCCCATAAGGTAGATGGAGTCAGCACAAGATCCTTAGCCTGCACACCACGGTTCCTCTTTCTGACATGGAGCTCCACTTTTAAGGAATGACAAAAATCCAAGGGCAGAAGCGCATTCCTCCAGCACATATTTAGCGGAGGAGAATCTGCACGGAGACCATTTGCAAAATATCTGGGTCATTAGCAGGTTCCTCTGACCAGCCAAAATTAGTGAATCATCTAAAAGGCAGCTTCAACCAGAGGAAGCAAAATGGCCAGGGCTCCAGAGCTGCAAACAGGATACAAGAGGGTGCCAAAACTCTCGACAGAAGGCAACCATAGTGATATATGAAATAGTTTTTTTTTTAAAAAAATAACCCAGCCAAAGGCAGCTCCATAAATAAACAAACCAAGATTAGGAATCCTGATTTCCCTTAGTTTTGATGAGATAATAATTACTAGACCAGACACCAAAGGGGCATTCTGCAGCCCGTTAGAGTCCTCCAAAGATCCAGCTATAAACAAGTATGAGTCACCCAGATAAGAGATTAGTTCTTCTGCTCCATGCAACTTTCAAGGCCATTCTGAAGAACGTCCCGACTGGATCAGCTGTTCTGATGCCAGATTCAGCCTGGGAAAGTCCCATCCCCCTCCCACAATGTCGCAAGATTCTTCCTCCCAAAGATGCTATGCTGGGCAGCGAGAGGGGTTTCATAATGCTCAAGAGCCAGCAACAGGAACCCAACACTTTCCTCCATGTCTACGGGTCTTCTTTGGGTAAAACAACAAGCCTCTTTGAGCAGAAGTCACAGCTGCCTTCTCAACGCGTGGAGCAACGAAGGAAAGAGACAAAGATGTAGCTGGTCTTGAATGTTACCACCAAGATGGGGACCAGACAATGACTTTCTGGGGGCATTCGGAGACTGAGCTGTCCGCGCGGTATTGGTGAAAAAAAGTGATGATGATGATGATGACGATGCACATAAAGAAGAGGAAGAGCTTCAATCCCACCATTGCAGCAGCCATCTTGGCTTTTTTTAACCCCCTCTGTGGACACCTCTGTTCTGTGACTCAGTCCTGAGGGGGACCATAACTCAAAGCAGATGCTTAATAACCTGACCATCATGCATATGATAGGTCACATTTATTGCATCCTAAATTCCAACGCCTCAAGACTTGACTACTGTAACGCGCTCTACATGGGGCTGCCCCGGAAAAATGTTCGGAGACTACAACTGGTCCAGAATGCAGCCGCGTGAGCGATATTGGGTGTATCAAGATACACCCATGTTACACCTATCCTCCGCGAGTTGTACTGGCTCCTGATAGGTCTCCGAATGCGCTTCAAGGTGCTGGTTATCACCTTTAAAGCCCTGCATGGCCTAGGACCTGGATATCTACGGGACCGTCTTCTGCCACACACCTCCCAGCGTCTGATAAGATCCCACTGGGTGGGCCTTCTCCGGGTGCCGTCAACTAGACAATGTCGTTTGGCAGTTCCTCGAGGGAGGGCCTTCTCTGTGGCTGCCCCGGCCCTATGGAACGATCTACCCCCAGAGATCTGGACCCTCCCCACTCTCGCAGCCTTCCGCAAAGCCATTAAGACCTGGCTTTTCTGGCAGGCCTGGGGCTGTTGACCTCTTGAATGAGGTCCAGCCCCATGAAGGTTGAGTGTATGTTGTATCTCTTTTAACTTGTCTTGTCTTCTATTTTTTAAGCTTTTAGTATTCCTTTTATTGCTTTTATGTAAACCGCCCGGAATCCTTCAGGATTGGGTGGCATATAAATCTATTAAACTCAAACTCAACTCAACCCATAAATTAGGTGACTCCAAAATACTTTTAGCCACCAGGGGTGTCAAACTGGCGTCATCACGTGACGTATCAGGACATTTTTCCCCCTTCGCTAAACCGGGTGGGGCCAGCGCATGACGCACCCGGCCCGCAGGACGTGAGTTTGACACTCCCGGCTTACACTAAAGTTCTCCAAACAAAGAAAGCCCAAAGCTTGTATAAATCATTAAGCATTCATTTGGCCCTTAATCTGAATAAAGGCGCAGTGTTTTCTTGCTGTAGAATCTTTTTATTTGTACATCTCTAAACAATTCTCCTTCACTCCGGCTTCAAGAAAAAGAAAGAAAAAGAAGGCTTGAGACTTGATAGTTGTTGTGTCTATAGTTTTTAAGTGGAAAAGATTGGGGGGAAAAATAACTGCAGAATGTCCTCATATTAATAATACCCAAGAGAGGAAAGCTAGCCAAGAAAGGGAATTTCATTATGGGTGAACACGTATTGTCTACTGTTTACATGATATTTGAACATCTTAAGTGACTACTGGTTAGTGGAACTAATACTTCCCAAAGGTCAAAAATAAACCTCAAGGTTGCAGTTCGAAGCTAAGAAGAATCATAAATAATTGGCCTTATACATGTGAGATTTTGCCCAGAAGCCTAAAAAAAGAGCAAATAATACTCAGGATTTGTTCTGGGCTACTAAACAACACGAGATCCAGGAAAAGGATACACACATCTGAAAGCATTTGGTTCCCCTTCATATTTCATTTCTTGCTAATATCTTAATTTCATCTCCAAGTTTTCTATTAATAGTCCTTTATCTCATGCCACATTAGTAATTTTTAAGCTTGCACTAAAAGGTGTACATATATTTGAGCTTAGTATTCCAAACTTGTTTTTTGGGGGGAAAAAATACTTTTCTTTACAGCTTTCTAAAATGTTCACAGTTCCACTAGCAAATATTCCTGCTGCAATGGAGCTGTGTGTGTCCTTTCCCACATACAATGTTTTTGGGTGCTGATTTCCTAGCATTATTTAGTATTTTGCAATGCAAAGGAGAATTGTGTTTAGAAATGCACAGTCAGATAAATTCACATTTAAAGATGAAGTAAATAAATTCCCTCCCTCTCCCTCAGGGAACGGGACATCCCAAGACACGCGAAAACTCTGAGGCAGACATGCTAAAACTTTTACCAAATTGTCTGTCCAGCTACTTTCAGCTGTAGACACAAAGGGACCGAAAATTAGAGCTCTGTGCAGATTCACTTGTGTCTTTCAACACTGGGATGTGACCCCCACATCCGGATTTTGCCTTGTCCTCAGGTTTGGAGTCCCCCCACCCCAATCCGGTTCCTTTTTTCCTTCTGTAATGGTTGGAGCTTGGAGCTCCCCTCAGTGAAAAGGATAAATTATGAAACCCCAGAAGTTCAACTTTCAAAAACTTCCTCTTGTTTTCTTTCCCTTGTTCCTTTCCCCACCCACTTTATTTATTTATTTCTTTTGGCGATACGCTTTGACTTCCAGGAACTCTGTTTCTTGGACATCTCCAAACTTCTGGAGATAAGACAGATGGAAAATGCCCTGAAACCTGAAAGGTGAATTCACGAGGGGAAAGAAAGATGAGTTCATCACTGAAAGAGCCAAGGAATGGATATTAGATCATGATGAAGCTTGTTTGGTCCCAGAAATAATTGTCCCCAGAGGTGAGCATTCCCCAGAGAGGTTCATTATGGAAGGCTGATATGTTCTCCTTAAATATGCTCCATCAAGTATGGAGGCAGAGCGCCAGATGAAGAGGTCCACCTGCGGCCTAGCTGAGGTCATGGCTCGACAATGCACTTCTTCTGAAACGCTTTGTCAAGGTTTCTTGGTGTGTCTCTTTGGGCTTCTTCCGCGCTGGCCATGAACGTTCGCTTGGACTCCAATGTTCCTGGAGAGATTTCTCTCCTGCAGCGCTCCTCGAGAACAGCGAACCTCCCAGCTCCATTTATTTTTCTCTACCCTTTTGAAAAGCCCGTCACGCTTTTCACTCGAGGAATGATGAGATCAGAGTGTATTTTAAGAGCACCAGGGACCCCTCTCATTTCTCCCTCTCTTTCTGCTCTCACCCAAACATCCTGTGCCGTTCCACCTCCAACGCTCCTCTGCTGTTGGCCCCACGCTGCCAAGGAAAGAGTGAGTTGGGTCCTGGGTGCCAAGGCTGGGGAAGGAGCCCAAGCTTCAGAAAGAATTGTCTTTTCCAGTCACTTCCCCTTGAAGATATCTTTGGCTGGCCTCTCTGTTGATACAGGGTGATTCATTAAGCCAACAATGTGGGCCTGTTTCAAGGTTAAAATAGGAGGCTGGCTGAGAATCAGCTGGCAATTTCGAAGCTCAGCAGAAGAAACGTGGAAGCCTCTCAGGGAGGTCTTGGGATGGAAAGACCAACCGTTTCATAGGTGAGAAAGCTCACCGTCTTCTGCAGACTTTCCCAGCCTGGGGCTTTCCTTCCAAAGAGGTAGGATTCCCGCCTCCAGATCCTCACCAATTGAGGCCAATTGAGAAGGAGGTGGTTTCTATGCATCTCTTGGGCTGGAGGTAGGCGATGCTTTGTCATCCGGAGCTGAACTTAATATTTATGGAATAGATGAAGGTCACGCCAGACAAAAGTTCAAGGTTCAGGTTGGGGCTCTGTTTTGCAGAGTGGAGAGTGGGTCAGCTTCCTTGGTTTGATAGGAGGAAGGATTTGAGTGCTTCTTGTTTACTTTTAAACGAGAAATAAAATCTCCAAGTCAAATTCAGCTTCTGGTGATTTTATGGCCACGTCCAGGGGTGAAATTCAATTTTTTTTTTTACTATCGGTGCTGTGAGTGTGGCTTAGTGGGTGTTGTGTGGCTTGGTGAGCGTGGCTTGGTAGGAGTGGCAGGGGAAGGATCCTGCAACATTCTCACCCCACTCCAGGGGAAGGAAACTGCAAAATCTCCATTCTCACTCGATTCTGGGGCCAGCCAGAGGTGGCATTTGCCGGTTCTCCAAACTACTCAAAATTCCCGCTACCGGTTCTCCAAACTACTCAAAATTTCTACTACCGGTTCTCCAAAATACTCAAAATTTCCACTACCGGTTCTCCAAACTACTCAAAATTCCTGCTGCCGGTTCTCCAAACTACTCAAAATGTCCGCTACCAGTTCTCCAAAATACTCAAAATTTCCGCTACCGGTTCTCCAAACTACTCAAAATTTCTACTACCGGTTCTCCAAAATACTCAAAATTTCCACTACCGGTTCTCCAAAATACTCAAAATTCCCGCTACCGGTTCTCCAAACTATTCAAAATTTCTGCTACCGGTTCTCCAAACTACTCAAAATTTCCGCTACCGGTTCTCCAAAATACTCAAAATTTCCACTACCGGTTCTCCAGAACCTGTCAGAACCTGCTGGATTTCACCCCTGGCCACGTCCATACAGGCTTCTAAGCAACAGTTAGAAAAGTAACTGACAGCCCCTGTCTTCTTCTAGGACGGGTTTTGTCTCTTTGTTATATTCCTAGTTTCTCTGAAGGTCTCTAGTCCAAGTACCAGAAAGGCCCAACTCTGCTTAGCTTTTTGCACTCAGGGTCCTCCAAATGCTACCACCTCCATGAGGCTTTGAAGGGTACATATTACATTTTGTGGTATTTCTCTACTAAAAAAACACACACCAATTTTCAGGGTCTCACTGGTGTGTGAAAGGAACCGATAGTTGCTTGATCTACAGAAAACTTTTTTTTTTAAATCCAGATTAACATTTTCAAGAATGTAATCTAAGCCATTACTCAGAGTTTGTGGAGTTGGTTATACTGGGAAGGTTTGTTTATTTGTATTTAATGGATTCTTTGGAGGATAGGGATGTTTGTTCTTCCAAATGTCTGTTCAATTTCTATTTTATCATTCCAGGGATTGACGTAGTCAGCATAACGACCTCCTAGGAGATCCTTGCACAAAGGATTCAAGTCCCCATTATCAAGGTAAGTTAAAGGGATGATAGGGCACATCAACGTGCCCCATTCAGGCTACTTCAGATGCATCTCTGTTACATCAAAGGATGTCCAGACCTGGGTACATTTTCTATGGCTTGCAGCAAGCATTATGGAGTTTCTTAAGAAAAAGGGATCTACTGTAGCATGAATGGAAACACCCGTGATGAGCCGGAGAACCTGACCCATCCCATTGATGAAGATGGAACATCTCATGACATTCTAGAGCAGGGGTCCCCAAATGTGGCAACTTTAAGACTTGTGGACTTCAACTCCCAGCTATGCTGGCTGGATAATTCTGGGAGTTGAAGTCCACAAGTCTTAAAGTTGCCACGTTTGGAGACCTCTGCTCTAGAGAGTCTCTACTAGCCTTGGATCGTCCAGGTGACTTTTGAGCAATCGGTCTCAGGAGCCTGAGCTGGCCTTCCCTCATCTTCAAGTTGGAGAAGATGGGACCACTTTTCCTGAGCTCTCCCATCTGCAGTTTCCCACGTAAAGGCTTCCAATCTGACAGAATTCAGAGACACACACCCCCCAACCCAACACCTCTCATGCTTGAGTGCAAGAGATAAGCTCTCTGGGAGATTCCTGGCATTATGTTCCCCATTTGGCTCCATCCTGGCTCCAAGATGTGTCATGTGGCTTCCCTTTCAAAACCTTGGCCTCTTGACTTCACTGGCCAAACACACCCGTTTGCTGGCAACAAGGAGATCCCCGAAGACTCATAAATAATTCAGCCTCTTGCTAGGAAAGGTGATCAATCATGTTTATGGTTTACAAAACACCCAGCAAGAAAAGGGTAGGCGAGCAAGTGGAACGGAGAAGAAAAAGAAAGTTAGGAACCTTCTGAGCACCAGAACCAAGTCCAGAAAAAAATCAAAGCAGGCCTCATAAATACCATGGAAAGCTTTCATGAGACCAGCTATATCAAGCTTGAGTGATAAGGAAGATCTCATTCCAACACATATGCAAGTTCCCTGTTTCCAGGCCAGGACGTGTTCAGAGCCAGAAGCGACACTACTACGATTGCACAACATGGAGTAATCCATAAGAAAACAAACAGAGCAACCTTCCATTTCACGAGTAAATATAGACGGAGGTTTAAATGGAATCTTCAGGATTTCTGGTAGAACCACCAATGCCAAAAAGGGAGAATTCATCTCCTTTTTCTTTCCGCTGTTTCCTGAAAGTCCTTGGGCCTCGAGGGAAAACGTTTGGAAGCCCCCCTTCCCTCCCCTGATGCTCCCCTGAAACATTGAATGACAATATGGGATGGCTCCTTCTTGCCAGCGAGGAAGTAATCATCCAAAAATGAATCTAGAGAAGATCAAGCTTGTTCCCCCTCATTATTTGCTTGTGTCCTGTGACTTACATTTGGACAACGCTAAGAAAAAAAAAAGGAACAAGAAATGCAAAGGAGAAGCAAGGGAATTGCAAAAAAAAAAAGGTAAACAAAGGTGAATGGAAATGTATATAGTCAGAAGTAAATCTAGCATCCTTATTTAAAGAGGGCATCTATCCTTGGCAGAGAACATGGCAGCCATCCCTGCCTCTGTTGTACTGCATCTCTGGCAGTGATGGGGAGGGAGAAAGGTTCACCTCTGGAATCCAGGTGAGCTTCTTCAAAGGCAAAAAGGACCCCTAAGAAGGCAATAGCAATAGCAGTTAGACTTATATACCGCTTCATAGGGCTTTCGGCCCTCTCTAAGCGGTTTACAGAGAGTCAGCATATCGCCCCCAACAATCAGATAGATAGATAGATAGATAGATAGATAGATAGATAGATAGATAGATAGATAGATAGATAGACAGAGATATAGATAGATAGATAGATAGATAGACAGACAGACAGATAGCAATAACAATAGCAGTTAGACTTATATACCGCTTCATAGGGCTTTCAGCCCTCTCTAAGCGGTTTACAGAGTCAGCATATCGCCCCCAACAATCAGATAGATAGATAGATAGATAGATAGATAGATAGATAGATAGATAGACAGAGATATAGATAGATAGATAGATAGATAGATAGACAGACAGACAGATAGCAATAACAATAGCAGTTAGACTTATATACCGCTTCATAGGGCTTTCGGCCCTCTCTAAGCGGTTTACAGAGTCAGCATATCGCCCCCAACAATCAGATAGATAGATAGATAGATAGATAGATAGATAGATAGATAGATAGATAGATAGATAGACAGAGATATAGATAGATAGATAGATAGATAGACAGACAGACAGATAGCAATAACAATAGCAGTTAGACTTATATACCGCTTCATAGGGCTTTCAGCCCTCTCTAAGCGGTTTACAGAGTCAGCATATCGCCCCCAACAATCAGATAGATAGATAGATAGATAGATAGATAGATAGATAGATAGATAGATAGACAGAGATATAGATAGATAGATAGATAGATAGACAGACAGACAGATAGCAATAACAATAGCAGTTAGACTTATATACCGCTTCATAGGGCTTTCGGCCCTCTCTAAGCGGTTTACAGAGTCAGCATATCGCCCCCAACAATCAGATAGATAGATAGATAGATAGATAGATAGATAGATAGATAGATAGATAGATAGATAGATAGATATAGATAGATAGATATAGATAGATAGATAGATAGATAGATAGATAGATAGATAGATAGATAGATAGATAGATAGATAGCAATAGCAGTTAGACTTATATACCGCTTCATAGGGCTTTCAGCCCTCTCTAAGCGGTTTACAGAGTCAGCATATTGCCCCCAACAACAATCCGGGTCCTCATTTTACCCACCTCGGAAGGATGGAAGGCTGAGTCAACCCTGAGCCGGTGAGATTTGAACAGCCGAACTGCAGAACTAGCAGTCAGCTGAAGTGGCCTGCAGTACTGCACTCTAACCACTGCGCCACCTCGGCTCTTTTTGTTTTTCTTTCACATTAACATTTATTAATCACAACTCCCTAATTTTAATATACATGTTTACAAAACATGGAACATATTAAATATATTTTGTTTTATATGTGTTATCAACAGAATAAAAAAGAAGTTGACAAAATTCCATAAAAACAATGAATTGAACCAAATCTACTTAAAAAAAAAAATAGAACAGGAAAATAATGTAACAATCCGTGTAAATATAAACTTATAATTAACCAAAGTAGTCAAAAGAACGTTTTATGCATACGAAATACTGAAGATTATTTAGAAAAACTTAAACCCGGATAATAAGATTGGTAAGCAAGAAACAGCAGCAAATGCCAGGAACATTAACAATGGCCTTAAAACAGCCACAGCGATGCAAGATGGATCGCATATAATCCGCCTTTCAAATGGTGGATACTGTCGTGAATAACGCAAATTGTTTTCTTTCTCACGTTCAGGATTTCTAGAGAGATTGTCTTTGCAAGTGTCTCCTTTTGGACAGTTACTGCATGGCTTCCCCTCTTGGAGTAGGTCAGTTCTGCAGTTCGGCTGTTCAAATCTCACCGGCTCAGGGTTGACTCAGCCTTCCATCCTTCCGAGGTGGGTGAAATGAGGACCCGGACTGTTGTTGGGGGCGATATGCTGACTCTGTAAACCGCTTAGAGAGGGCTGAAAGCCCTATGAAGCGGTATATAAGTCTAACTGCTATTGCTATCGCTATCTTACTCCAAGGAAGAAGTTCAACTCTTCTTCTTCCTCATCTGCGCACTGCCACATCTCCCGAGCAAGGGAGCCACACCACAGCTTGGGATCCAGCCCAGGTTGCTAACGTTCTGTTTAGTTTACACTCCTGGCTGCCTTGCTGGATGGATTTCTGAACATCATTTCCAAAAGGGGTCTAACATTACACGAGAGAAGGGGCCAAAAATTCCTGACCCCGTTAGTCATCAATGTTACAGAAAGGTTTGCTCCATAAACATGGTAGATCAAGGGATTGGCTGCACACTTATGCACATAGACCCGTGGCCCTCAACCTCCTCTTCCCAACAGAGGAGGAGAGCCAAGGACGGGAACGCAACTCCAAAAACATGGCGCATGATGTCAGCTTGTCAGCTTCACACCTTCAAATTCTCTGCTCTCTTGACGTCTACCGGAGAAACGTGGATTGTTGTTACTCCCCTCTGTTTTCTGAAAACAAAGGATGCCCTGGGGGTGTCTTTGGGAGGGAATTGGACGTTTGTTTACATTTTCCACGCACGAACAAGAGATTAGTGTAGTTCCAAGCCTCTTGGACCCTAACCCTCAAAGAGAATCCAGAAGCGCAGTTGGAAGAGAAGGGGGACCATCCCTCACGAGGGCCAGTCGGAGCGTCTTTCCAGACTTCAATGACTTCACTGGTTGCCTGCCCAATCTCTGACCGAAAGTACTGCGGTGTGATTTTTTTTTCAAACACACAGCCATAATTCAAGACCGCCGTATTTATTTACCTAATAAATTTATGGTCGCTCATCTCAGTTGCCTGCTAACAATTAAAAACCCAACGAAAAATAATAAGCTAAAACTATAGCTTTGTTCCACATAAATCTACTCAGTTTTCAAAACCATCACTGAAAGTCTGTGGGGCTCTCTCTTTCAGAAACGCAACCCTGACCCATACTCTTCCTCTTCCTGATATTTTGAGTTCAGCTCAGCTTCCCACAACTGGTGCCCTCAAGATGCAGACTGTTTGAATTCCAGTCAGGTCCAGATATAGCCCTGTCGCCACCCCAAGAGAGCCACGCATTCTCCCTCTTTTTCACAGTGTGGTCTTTTCTAAAAACTTCCACAAACCCAAATATTTGATGTTTTGCAACTGGAGCTTCTTTTTTTAAAATATACTTTTTTATTTATTTATATAACATACAATCACATGTATACTATTACGTAGCCAATATCCTATTGTATTAAGTAGTAATTACATCAGTTCCTCTTGTCATCAATGCCCAGAAAGATAAAAACCCATTATTGGCTCTTCTGCTCTCCATACACCTCTTTCTTCTACCTCTCTCCTACCTCCTTTCTTCCCTCCATCATCCTTTTCTACTCTACTTCCCCTTCCTTTCTCCTTCTCCTCTCTCCTCTTTCCACTCCTCCTTATTCTCCTCATCTTCCCCCCTTGCCCTCTCTCCTATCCCTCTCTTCCCATCTTTCATCTCCCTTCTATTTCCCACTCTTCCTCTCATTGGTGTATTTCCGCTTCCACCAGTCTTTCTTAAGTTGCCAAGGTTGGAGACCCCCCTGCACTGGATCATAGGTGTCCAAGCTTTTTTTTTTCAAATATACTTTTTTATTTATTTATATAACATACAATCACATGTATACTATTACATAGCCAATATCCTATTGTATTAAGTAGTAATTACATCAGTTCCTCTTGTCATCAATGCCCAGAAAGATAAAAACCCATTGTTAGCTCTTCTGCTCTCCATACACCTCTTTCTTCTGTCTCTCTCCTACCTCCTTTCTTCCCTCCATCATCCTTTTCTACTCTACTTCCCCTTCCTTTCTCCTTCTCCTCTCTCCTCTTTCCACTCCTCCTTATCCTCCTCATCTTCCCCCCTTACCCTCTCTCCTCTCCCTCTCTTCCTACCTTTCTTCTCTCCTCTGCTTCCCACTCTTCTACATCCTGTCTTCCCTCCATCATTTTCTACTCTACTTCCTCTTCCTTTCTCCTTCTCCTCTCTCTTCATTCCACTCCTCCTTATCCTCATCTTCCCCCCTTGCCCTCTCTCCTATCCCTCTCTCCCCATCTTTCTTCTCTCCTCTGCTTCCCACTCTTCTACATCCTTTCTTCCCTCCATCATCCTTTTCTACTCTACTTCCCCTTCCTTTCTCCTTCTCCTCTCTCTTCATTCCACTCCTCCTTATCCTCCTCATCTTCTCCCTTCACCCTCTCTCCTATCCCTCTCTTCCTATCTTTCTTCTCTCCTCTGTTTCCCACTCTTCCTCTCATTGGTGCATTTCAGCTTCTGAGCAAACTCCATTCTATGTTGATGGTATTTATGCTTCCATATCAATATACTTAACATATCTTAGTTTTTTTAAAAAATAAGAGAAGACAGTATACATGTGCAATCATATTACATCAAATCAACTAGAACTTCTTGAGTCTTAGATCCCAAGAAAGTCTTCTGAACCCAGATAGCTCCAAGTTAGATCCCACTCGTCCTATGGCACCGCCAAGGCTAAAACTTCACCAAGAGAACATCCATGAATTCCAGAAAGCTTCCTTTACAAAATTGGCAAACGATGACCCGGCAGGCAGCTGGGAAACCAGCCGCCGATAAGGAGAGAGTTGCTGCTTGAAGGACTGGCCAGACCCTGGACAGCTCCAAGGGGCAAGCAGTAACTTGGCTCCGTGAGGGGCAACACAGCCAGGCGTCCTGTTTTGCATGCCTGACAGGGAGTGTGTTAGCAGCTGTTGGCTTGGATTAAATATAGCCGGAGGAGGAGGAGAGGTCATTCAACCCTTCCACTTGTCCCCTAAACAAGCTTGCCTCAGAAGAGCAGACCACCACACTTTGGTTTGGAAATTGGTTCAGGGGCAAGAAAGAAGTTGAGAGTTGTTTACTCAGCCTCCCCACCACTGCTGAACAGGAAGCCCTATCTGGCTGCATCTCTGCTGGTTTGAACCCCCCCCCCCCCACACACTCTTTCGGCCTTCCGAAAGTCTACTAAGACCTGGCTATTCCGGCAGGCCTGGGGCTGTTGACCTCTTGAATGAGGTCCAGCCCCACTAAAGTTGAGTGCATGTCGTGTCTTTTTAACTTGCCTTGTCTCTCTATTTTAAAATTTTTAGTATTCTTTTAAATTGCTTTTATGTAAGCCGCCCGGAGTCCTTCGGGATTGGGCAGCATATAAATTTATTAAACTTTGAAACTTTGAACCATGAAAATTGATTTTAACCCAAGACTTGAAGCATGAAGGAGTGTCTCATCCAAGAAAGACCACACAACCCTGACAAATAAATACAGGTAGACGTTGATGTGTAACTACAACTTGTGCAGTCTTAAGACTAATTTCCAGTTTAAAGCCAGCAAGGTTGACTGGAGAAATCTGAGAGTTTAAATCCAGAAGTCTTAAAGTTGCCAAGGTTGGACATTCCTTGAGCAGGGGTCGAACTAGAAGATCCCCCCCAAGGTCCCTTCCAATTCTGTTATTCTGCATTCTGATGACCTTCCAAGTTTAGGACCCGATCTTCTTCAGCAAAGACCACCATTGTTTTCATTCCTTCCACTAGTATGACTACAATTCTTCATCTCTGCAGGCCCTACTCCTTATCACCTAAGGTTTTCAGGGATACTTATTTTCCACAATTAGAAGCCACACCAGAAGAAAGCAAAGAATAAGAATAAAGCAAAGTGATTAATCAGAAGATGGTGGAATTCCTTCTCAAAAATTCCCTTCCATATGGCTGAACTGACTGACTAATTACCAAATAAGATGAAGAGACATTAACATTTCAACTCACCAAGAAGAGAGGAAGGTACATTAATTGAATCCTTTGATTACAAAAAAATGCCCAAGGAACCTGAGCCTTGCTTCTTCAAAGAGAAGACAGGAAATGTAATGAATATTATACTCTGTTTTTCAGTACGGAAAAGCTCCCTCTGTTTTGCTTTGGAAAAAAAAACCCAGAATATGACAGGTGATGATGATTTACTTCTAACAAGAGTGTGCTATCCAAAGCTCCTTAATACAGTTTGATCTCCAGCAGAGCTGGCTGGAGAATTCTGGGAGTTGAAGTCCACAAGTCTTAAAGTTGCCAAGTTTGGGAACCACTGGCTTAAAAGGAGAAAGGTTCCAGGCTGGGGGTGAAGAGAGTGAGAGAGAGAGAAAAAAAAATAAGAGGGAAGGGATTTCCAGGGTGAAAACACCCACCGACTTCTTTAACTTGTCATATCACAGTAAGATGATTGCTTCAACATGTTTGTTTTGGAGCCGAGTTTCTCAACCGTAACAGCTCTGAGATGTGTGCACTTCTCCTCTCTAAATTCAGGAGAATTCTGGGAATTGAAGTCTACACAGCTAAGCGTTGCCAAGATTGGGGGAAAAGAGTATGGTTTGGATGCTATAAGCCGATTATGATTTCAGAAGATTCAGCCACGTGGACATCTTGAAACTCAACCCTGATCCAAAGCTCTGTCTTAGTTACGCTGGTTGCTCCTTTTTTCTTGGTGGTGAGAGGTGGAAGGAGAGGCGTACCTGGGATGGGGGCTAATTTAAAACATGCTCGAGCTACCAACAAGAAGGAAGTGGCCACAGAAAGCTAGAAAGTCGCAATCAAGATGCCTATGGAGATTCTCAATCCTCCAGGTCATGGTTTTCCCTCAAGTGCATTTCCAAAAGGCAACTGCAATTTCTTGGTTTTTTGTTCCTTCAAAATGTTTTGCTTCTCATCCAGGAAGATTCTCCTTCAAGTAAAATGTGTTCCAGGAAAAATCCAAGAAAGTTCAGTCACCTTTTGGAAATGCACCATTGGGTCGCGATTAAGATGTTTCTTGGTGGTGAAGATGTTTCTTTCTGCGTAACCAGACTGGGGAGTGGACCTCTGTCCTTGGCCAACCTGGAAATGTCAGCAGGCTCAAGTTACCCTTTGAAGAAAGAGCTGGTGAAATGTTTTCAGATTTCCACTGCAGGAATGACGGCCTCTCGCATTTTTCTTTCTCCCCTGAGCTGGAAGTGCTGAAAGCTCTTGCGGAAGAAGGCTAATGTTGACAGTTAAGCCCTAAACCAAATAATTTGGTGTGCCAAATCAAGATGTTGCACAGGAAAGTAGGAAGGAAGGAAGGAAGGAAGGAAGGAGAATGGTAGAGTTAGGAGGAGTAAGGGTGAGGGGAGAAGTAGATGGAGAAGGAAGAAGGAGGAGTGGAAGAGAGGAAGGAGAAGGAGATGAAGAAGGAAGGAAAGGAAAGGAGGGAGGGAGGGAGGGAGAAAGGAAGGAAGGAAGAAGAATGGTAGAGTTAGGAGGAGTAAGGATGAGGGGAGAAGTAGATGGAGAAGGAAGAAGGAGGAGTGGAAGAGAGGAAGGAGAAGGAGATGAAGAAGGAAGGAAAGGAAAGGAGGGAGGGAGGGAGGGAGGGAGGGAGGGAGGAAGGAAGGAAGGAAGGAAGAAGAATGGTAGAGTTAGGAGGAGTAAGGATGAGGGGAGAAGTAGATGGAGAAGGAAGAAGGAGGAGTGGAAGAGAGGAAGGAGAAGGAAATGGAGAAGGAAGGAAAGGAAAGGAGGGAGGGAGGGAGGGAGGGAGGGAGGAAGGAAGGAAGGAAGGAAGGAAGGAGAATGGTAGAGTTAGGAGGAGTAAGGGTGAGGGGAGAAGTAGATGGAGAAGGAAGAAGGAGGAGTGGAAGAGAGGAAGGAGAAGGAGATGGAGAAGGAAGGAAAGGAAAGGAGGGAGGAAGGAAGGAAGGAAGGAAGGAAGGAAGGAGAATGGTAGAGTTAGGAGGAGTAAGGGTGAGGGGAGAAGTAGATGGAGAAGGAAGAAGGAGGAGTGGAAGAGAGAAAGGAGAAGGAGATGGAGAAGGAAGGAAAGGAAAGGAGGGAGGGAGGAAGGAAGGCCATGGGGATTTGTTGACCTAAATTGTCCCAGATGCCAAGTTTCCATTCTGTAACAGGCAACCAACTATCCTCACTAAAACTGAAAACATGACATTCAAAACTCAACATTTTGCTTAAGAAAAAGTAGATATGAAAGGGAAAAAAATACAAAGACGTGTCTTCCAATATTCTTTTTTTTTGTCTTTGGTTTCTTTTTCTTCCCCCCCCCCCCTTCCTTACTTTATATTAGTTTGGATTACTTTTTCGCTTCTTTTTTTAAAGTTCCGAGAAAAAAAAATCATTAAAAAAAATAACTTGCATTTCTGGAAGGCAGAGTGAAGGCCAAATTATATTAATTTACTCCCTTGGCCAATTCCTATCCAAGGAGACCTGAGGACACACGCAAAAAGCTGCTTTATTTTCTTCTTCTGCTTTGCAGCAGAGTCAGTTCCAAACCCTGCCTCCATCTCAGGCCTCTGAGTGACTCAACCCATTCGAGATCTGCTCTCTTTCACTTTGCCCAGAGCCAAAGCCGATCCTGTCATCCGAAAGTTCCCACGCCCTTTGTGTGAGGCTGTGTCGCCTCCGGTTGCAGCGAAGGGCAACCAGCGCTGGCATCCCGGCCATTCGCTTTGGAAGCCCATCAAAGAAAAGGTTGGAGATTAGCGGAGGATAGTCGCTGCTTTTTGTTATTTCTAACCCGTTTGGGTTTTTTTTCCCCCATTCTTAATTTTCAGTCTTTCGTGGGAATAAACAAATGTGTGTTCCCAGCCCTTCCTGTAATAATTCTCTGCACGATCAAATTCAGCCAGTGTCTCCAGCAACTGTCGATTCAAGAACATTGTCTTCATTCCCTCCCCTGAGAAGTTGGAAGCTGATCCTTCAGGATCACTCAGAAGAGATCAACTGTATTTAATGGGCAGACGTATCATTTTTATTGTATTGTAAAGGATTTTCCCTCTCCTTTGGAGAAAAGGGCGCTCAACACCTCCCTTTCCATCTCTAGATCTCCTTCATTTCTAGGTTCCATTTCTAGGCCCCCTTCTCCATCCACCATGTGGGCCGGAGACAGGCAGGCTTTGGGTCATCCACAGCCCTACTAAGTGTGAAGGAGGAATCTAGGACCACGGCTGGTAAAGGCTTCCACAAGTCATGTGACAGTTGAACGTATCTTCTACATTCTTTGGAACATCGCTATGAAGCCCAATGTTCTCCACTGTTCACGTGTATGGTCGTCCATTTTTGGAGGTCAGCTTGACGAGGACATAAAAGAAACAGGACATTCTTCTCAACTCTCCCCTCCCCAAAGCAGATACCCCAGAGACCTTAAGAGCTTGGCCTTCAGAACACATCGCAGCCAGATAGAAATCCATTTCTGATCTCACAGCTGAGGGGACCCCATACAGTCCTGCCAGGATGTTGCATGATGACATCACTTCTCACCAACGCGGCCAAAATAAAGAAATAAAACAAAAACAAAAATCGGGGTGGGGGAGGGGGAAGGGGGAAGCTTTATCTAAAACACTCCTTCACGAATTCGGAACGTTAGCTGTCATCCCAGTTCTTCTCAGGCAGGAGATACGAAGAGAACGGAGAAGAACTTTTAATGTGCTTCGTCTCATAAAATAGCACTTGATTAAGAACATCAGGGAGTTTGGCTCAGCGCAGAAGAACAACAAGGTTGTCTTTTTTTTTTTTAATCAAAGCGTGAAGAAATTCATTAGCAGCCCACTCCATTTCTTTCGGGTGGCCTTGGGCTAAATCCGTCTCCTGGCAAATTTCTCAAGCCAACGTCCCTGCTAGGGGAAGGAAACCCCCGGAATGAAGTGTGAAGTTCTCGTGGGGGAACCAGCAAGGTTGTTACATCGTCAGAGGGCAATTTCTGCTAGAGAGCAAGGGCTTGGGAACCAAACAGGAGCCAAGGATCTGAAAACTCAGAAGTTCAGAAAGGCAAAGACTCTTCCAGCAGGCCAAAAGTTAGGAGGTGTCTCAGTCGGTCTTCCATTCCTGTCTTGATAACTCTTCAGTTGTTGCATAGTTTAGAATCACACCTGGGCAGAGGTGAGTTCTTACCGGTTCGGCTGAACCAGTAGTGGTATGCCAGCCTGGGTCGCAGAACCAGCAGCCACTCAGGCTGGCCATGCCCCCGAACCGATTTCCCGGTTGCCACCATCTTTTTTTTTAGCTCTACACATGTGCAGGATGAGCATTCAACACACAGGGCATATCCAGCACGCGTGTGAAACGAAGCAGCAGGAACACCGGCTGAAACCCACCCCTGCACCTGATACTGTACCCCAGGTTGTTGGTCGGGCTACTTGGTTTCTGTTCCTGAGGCTGACGGATCGGATCCTGCCCTGGAACAGCTCTAAAACGTTTGAATGAATACATGAGAATACTTCAGAGGCTCCGAGGTCCACAGTACGACCGCCTGCCTTGGAGGCTTGAGACCAGTTCAAGGCAGAGAGGCTTGTGATTTGTTTGTCATCTTGGCACTCTTTGAACTCAAATGGTGCTCAACTCCTCCAAACAATTCACCTTCCACATTAGCCAAAACTGGGTGGCTACCGACACGAGATCCAGCTTTATCTGCCATCGACTGAAACCATGAAGCAATTTTAGCAGTCCATGATGATTTTGCTTTGCCCACACAAATTACCAGGGACGAAGTGTCGTCACATATGTTGGTGGCATGGCCTAACCTTCTTCTTCTCATCTGCTGCCCACAGATGTGGCGGAGTGTAAATCCCATGACCATGTTGAGATGGTGGGAGCTGCTGCCTTCCCAAACATCTGGAAAGTAGCAGGGAAAGCTTGCTGTCTTTCGTCCACATCACCATCAGCTGCTTCAACACCTTGAAGTCATTTCCCACAGATTTTATTATCCCAACTACGTTATAAAAACCAGAGAGTCTCTTTTATACAACACGAGAGAGACAGTAAACTAACAACGGCTCTGATGACTCATGTGAGAACGTAGCAGAATGTATTGTGCCAGGTTCAAATGACCATCTTGCTCAACTCAGTTGGCCATGGCTCTTAGTCATCCCTGCTCCACAGCTTCTGAAACAGTCATGAAGGGTTTTTTGGGGTGTCTGCATGTTTTTTGATTCATGACTGATTCATCCAAGAGCAAACTTCTCCTCGAACCTTTCTTCAATTAGGCTGAATTTTTTCTATAAAATGCAGAATAGACAAGGCAAGGCAAAAAAATAGTCTCAAAATACTTATTACTGTGAGAGCTCAAAACAGACCTCTCTGAATCACTTTTCCCAAATTATTTTATTCCGTCTCAGTACAAAACCAACCTCCGAGCCTTCAAACAACAAGTAAAGCAAGATACTCGTTGCACTTAAGCAATGCCACAAACTCCAAGAAAGGAACGTTCCCACAGAGGTCGATGAAACAATCCTGGCCGAGGTCTAAAGGAATAAAAGTACAGTATAAGATTTCTGGAGGTCATCCTTAGAGAAGGCGGCTGCGTGCAATAAACTTCGAGAAGAGCCAAAGGGCCTTTTATAACCCACCATTTTCGGTATGCTCGGAAACAAAGGCCCGTTGATGCTCAACAGAAAGGAGGGACCAAGGGAGAAGGGAGAACTTGGCCACCGAAATGGCTGAAGGCAAAATCCCGGTTCACAAAGCAGCTAAGATGAGGGAGTGGGTGGTGGTGGTGACAGCATCCTAGTGAAGCTGCCAAGGGGTCTCCCACTCCTCACTCCTGCTCCTCTCCCTCTGGACCAGGCCTGGAGATTATGTTGGCCAACACAAGGAGGCCTCTGACCCTGATGGAGCTTCCTCCTCCCATGATTTCAGAGGATGGGTGAGAATACAGATGTGGGGAGAGGAGGGGAGGGGAAGTCCAGGGGTCGTTTTGTGCATACATTGCTGGCTGACCCCCAGCAAACCCACTGCTGCTTTCTTAACAAGGGCTGGTTTCTTTTCAGTCTTGTTCATGTTCCCCTGACTCCACCTACACCGGCTCTGCACCCCATCTCCGCTTGGCTCTGGCCCAGAGAACTTCCCTTCCCTCATCCTCGCTAGATGCTCTGGTGCTGAGCAAAGGCTGAAAGAAGTACGAAATGTGCACAGAAGATAAAAGCGATTTCCAGTAACAGTTGGTGGGCGCGGAGGAACCAAGGGTTGATGGTGGCACTGAGAACCTGGAAAACACACCTGGAGTGCCACGGAGGCTGCCCTGTGCTCCTTCACCCAACTTTCAGAGTGACGCATTCGGCTGTGCCAACTCCAGATTTTATACAGGACTTTCCACTGCTGATCCAGCCACTTTCTGGGCAAGTGGGAGACAACTGATCTTCTAACAGTTGAGTGTCTTGGAGCAGAGGTCTTCTCCTTTTGTGGCAGGAGAGATGAGCACAGTTGCACAACAGCAGTGGGTTTGTTAGAAAGCTTTGTACACCATCGGACAGTGGTGTGGATTTGTTACACACTAATACTGGGCCCAAGAAAGGCCAGAGAAATTTTTATCACTACGGACTGAGAGTTCCTTGCTGAGACTTCAGAGTGAGGAGATGGCTGATGATGATTTCCTTTAAAAAAAACAGTTCTACATCTGCTCTCAAAACAATTCAAACCAGAATTCTAAACCACAAGGTCTACCTAAGTAGACAAAGGCCAAATGAAAATTCAAAATCAGCAGCCCAAATTCTGAAGGTTAGATACTAAGAAGCGGATCGTGGGTGAGGAACTTCTTCCCTGAACCCCCGTTTTTTTTAGGAGTTCAAGAGACGGGTGAGAATTTGGGGCTGACACAGCACTGCACTAATTAGAACAGTGTTCCTCAACCTTGGCAACTTGAAGATGTCTGGACTTCAACTCCCAGAATTCCCCAGCCAGCGAATGCTGGCTGGGGAATTCTGGGAGTTGAAGTCCAGACATCTTCAAGTTGCCAAGGTTGAGAAACACTGAATTAGAAGATTAACTGAGGGTTGAAAAAAAACAAGTGTTTCCCACACAATTGATGTCATTTCTTGATTGCCACACAGAGGACTCTCACTGAAAGTTGGTCCAGCCCAAATCCTCTTAATGATGAAGATCCAAGTTCTCTTGAAGATGCATCTGGATTGGACCAACCCACCCATCACTTTATCCTGAAATCACACCAATTGGGGTCTTTATGTGAAATTAATTTTTCACGTAAAGTGACACCTTATGTCCATGATACACAACCTTCAAATCTTCACTTGTTGTCTCTTTCACAGATGTGCCCTCTTCCTTACATTTGGGGAGTGAGGCATGAAGACCAAAGAACTTCCCCTTCCAAGAATCGCCTCTTGAGAGACAAATATGGGGCAGCAGCTGGCACTGGTTTTTAACTGCCCGGTTTTCCTCCATCTCTTCTGCCCCTCCCCAACCATCTCCCCACTCCCCACTTTCCCAGGAATGCTCAGTGCCATCCAGCACGAACATCTGGCTGGGCCTCACTATCGCTTGCATCTTCTGGAAAGGAGGAGAAAGCACTAATAGATTTTTTTTTCTGTTTATTCTTCCTCTCTCCCTTACGGTGCCTGCAAAATGGAAGGCCCCAATCATCTCCGCTCTTATCAGATTGGAAAGCAGGTTTAATTACGCGCAGCGTCTTAATCTGTGGATGTGCAGCTGGGATAGCTGACTCCAAACAAAAAAATAAAATAAAAATAAAAACTATTGAGAAAGGAAAGGAAACTCCCTTCTTTTAAAGTATAAGCAAAATATTATTTCTTGCTTCAGAAAGGCCAGGAACCACAAAATAAAAACCGCAACTAGACACGTTGTACCCAATGAGTTGCCCTCTAAGAAGAATGCTCCAGTTCTCGTTTGATGGGTATTACATTTCTGGACTTGGGAACCATCCATGGCCTGCAGGCCGTCCCAATGATGGGATGGCTTTGTTGTCTTGGCTCTTGGCTGGTCAGTGCGGAAGCTGGATGCTCACTAGAAAAGGTGGTGCAATTGATGCAGCTGGACGCTTCACCGATTGCAAGCCATTTCGGAGCTTCTCCAGTCCTTCACCCAAATGCCATCTGCAGCTTCTTTTAAAGGATCTCCCAGAACTGAAGCTTTAGCTAGGTCGCGGGTGGTGGTCTTAGCAAAACTATCGTACTTGATCTTTGCCTGCCAATTAATTCCAAGGTGATCTCAACCTTTACATAGATTAATTTGCCATCATACTAGAACAGTGTTTCTCAACCTTGGCAACTTGAAGATGTCCGGACTTCAACTCCCAGAATTCCCCAGCCAGCATTTGCTGGCTGGGGAATTCTGGGAGTTGAAGTCCCGGACATCTTCAAGTTGCCAAGGTTGAGAAACACTGTACTAGAATGAGTGGGAAGGCAGAGCCACAAGCCTTCAAGGTTAACCTCCAAAACCAACACATTAAAGATCAAAAAAATCAAGGTGACTCCACAGGTTAAGCTACCTGCAGCCATCTTTTCTTTCGGATCTCAGGCCTGCCACACTTTCTATTATTCTACTATGCATTTTTCTATTGTGGGGAAATGGGAGGGAGGGATTGTACAGAGTTAGATGCTATGTAGCCATAACAACATTCTTTCTAGAAAGCCAAGGTCATCCTTTGTCTCTGCACCTCTGCACCTGACCGGAACTGGATGGGTGGAAGCTGCCAGCATGGCAGTAGAAGATTGGACGCTGTGATGGACTTGTGGGTGTGGGGGCAAGGTCTTGAATTTTCAACTGGGTGGGGAAAACCGGGAAGCTTTCAGATTCAGGTTTTCCCAGATGTGCCAACGTGGCTCTCTTAATAAATTGGAACTTTGAGGAATCCTTTGCCTCGGACTCTGATTTAATTTCGGATGCTATTTGGAACCCTCACAGCTACATTTGACCGCATTATAAAACCAGCTGCTCTATGAAGAACCATCCATGAAGAACCATCTCTATCGGGTTACCTCTTGGCCTTCTTATTACACACCACATAACCAGGGCATTTAACCTAGTGGTCATTAATATTGGAAGGAACCCAAGTCTTACACTTCTCAGAATCAAAGATCTGGAGGTAACTGATTGGGAAATTTCATCCTGTTGTTATATATGTTCTGTTTTGGCAAAAGTTGTACTACAGTCTGAACAAAATCCAAAATTAAGTCCAAATGCAGAAATGGAGAGACCAAGGAATAGATAGGGAGTTCAAACCCAACAGAAGCCATCTTCCTAAGGGCTGGGTAGTTGCCTGTTAAGCATCGATCCTTGGCATCCTAACAGGGTGGGTGAAAGGAAGTCCTCACTAATTGAAAGAGGAACCCGGTGCAGATATTCCAGACAGAACTTGCAACTGGTTCTTTTCTAGCCATCTAGACTCTCCTCCAAAGACCCCCTTTGGGAAGGTCGTGGCATGGCATTCCTTCCAGCAGACACATAAGACTGGGACAAGGGTGCAAAATTGAATATGGCCAAGAAGGGGCCAAGCATATGCCAAGTCTCCTCAACACAAGTAAAATTTCCCTGGAGTAATTCAATAATAAGGCCTTTGCCTCATGTCTAACAAAGCAATTATCTTAATCAAATGATTATTCATTAAGGATAGCAGCTCTTTGGAGGAGGATAGTAATAAAAGGGAAATTTGCCAGCCCATCTACCAGACACCCACACACAAATGAATCATAGGATTCCAAGGGGTGGTTGCAGATTAGGAAATGGAACTGTGGTTTATCATTCCAATTCTTCTACAATCAAATACGGTACCTCGTTAGCAGAGGGACTTAAGGTCAGCTCCTTGGAGTTTCGTTAAAGGGCAGGGAATTCTTTCAGCTTTTTCTCAGGCCCAATATTAGTCATGGGAATGTTTCAAATGAGTCCTGCATTAGATTAGGAGGGAGATGTGACATCTCACAATTTTGGGGAAGAGTGTACGTGCTCGTTGATCCGATTGTTCGTTCAGAAGGTCAAGAAGAAACACACAGCGCTTCCTCCATCTAGGTTTTCCCCAAAACAACCTTGTGGTTGGGCAGAGAGAGTAGCCCAAGGTCAACCATGGCGGTCTCATGGCCAAGGATGAGCTAGAACCTCAGACATCCAACTGGCTCTCCTTGCGAAATGCTCCTTGTATCTTGCTCCCTCTTGCCCCGCTGATGCTCTCCGTTTGGAGATGAAGCAGTGCTTCTCCCACGCTTCTTGAAGAAGTTTCAAAGCGTGGGTCATCACGAGGTCCTCTTTTTCGGCCTCTTGTCAGCTGGTAGTGACTCCGGCTGGAGTCTCCTTAGGATCACTCTTATGCCCCACTCCCAATGACCATCTGGGCCGGACGGATCTTTCCTCCAAATCCAGTTCAGTCATCCGTTCCTTTTCCAAAGGAAAAGAGGATCCAGTAGCTCCCATATCTTCTTGTTCACTGCAGGGATTAGACTCCCCCCCCCCTTTATATGCACCCCCCCCCCCATGGAAGGTTTTAGCTCTGGGATGGGTTTGAGGTGGAGATCTTGCTTAATGTCAGGCGTGCCTCCTTCATTAACCGAGAGAGAAAACTCCCAACTCCATTGTTTGAGGAATTAAAGATACTTTTACTGGTGATGAAATGATAGCAATAGCAATAGCAGTTAGACTTATATACCGCTTCATAGGGCTTTCAGCCCTCTCTAAGCGGTTTACAGAGTCAGCATATCCGCCCCCACAGTCTGGGTCCTCATTTCACCCACCTTGGAAGGATGGAAGGCTGAGTCAACCTTGAGCCGGTGAGCAAAAGAAAAGCAAGATCTGAGCCAAAAACGCGTAAACACGTACATATCAAACGTTTGCCCAGCACCCACCCCCCAATTACCCCAACCCAATGACCAATCTACAACTCCCAAAGGTGTCATGTGGGGTGCATCTTCAAAAACCTCACTCAGATGGTATGCAGAGACGGTTGACCTTGACCAAGTCCAACACAGGCCATCAGCATGCGCAGAAGATGGTGAGAACCAAACTCCCTTCGGATAACTCCACCAGAAATTCCCCACCCCAAATACCTAAAGCCCCCTCCCTCCCTGTTTCCATGGCAGCCGATAGCAAGCAAGCGAAGTAGCGGCTGACGCTGAGGATAGGTTTCTGGGACTGCTTGGGACATCCAGAACCAGCCCTACGCATCCACTCCGGAATTCATTTTGCAAACACACAATTGGAAGTAATCCACAGCACGTTATCTTTGTGTGTTCTAAGAGGCATGCCTCGTTTTATTACAGGGAATTAGGACTTGATGGAGATGGAGATAAATCAGACATTCAGGAGAGGCAGAACTGCTGCCCCCCTCCCCGATATTTTACCACCACCAATACTTTCCCCTCAGGGTGGGAGAAATGCGGTTGGGCATTTCCAGTTGTTGTGGGACTTGGGAGCACCTCACCCACAGACTGGATGGATCTGAGGAGGCTTCCTGATGTCAAGCAGTCGAGAAAACTCAGGCCAGCAAGGACCCTTCTCCATCCAAGGCAAAACAAGGGTGGTAAAACATTTCACAGCCCTGCAGCGTTTTTGCCTCTTTCCTTCCAACGAGAGAACAAGGCAATTCCATATGTTGCTGCCTCAAAGCCACTGAGAATCTGGCAACCGAAGAGGCCCCAAAAAGCGTTCGTGACAAATAAAGAAATAAAGAAATAATGAATTCCAAAGCTCCAGTAGGAGATCCACCCTAACGGCTTGGATGGAACAGAATCCTCCCGGAGCCAAAATACTTTGAATTTATATCCCCCAAATTTCAGCAGCACGCCCAGAAAACACAATTTACGAGCCAGACCATCTCCCCAAACGTTCAGCATAGTCCCCCCCATCTCCTGCCCCCTGGATGGAGGGTTTCAGCAGCTCTCCTTCCCATCTGGGTTCAAGGCTCAACCGCTATGGCCATTCCTCGTAGTCAAGTTACCCTCCCTTGATGTCTTGGGTTCCCACTTCTCCTCCAAACCGAGATCCCAAAACGATGCCCACGTTTGGCACAGCGGGCTTTCCTTTCTCAAATTCCACCTTTTAAACCAGCGTTTCTTGGCACTTTGTAGATGGGCGGACTTCAACTCCCAGAATCCCCCAGCCAGCTCTTATAAAGCAAGGCGCATTTCGAGGTTTTGGGACGAGAGCCTCTATTGGCAGCCCCTCCTCATTGGAGGGCTCAAAGGGGAGTCTTGCCAATAGGGGGGGGGCTTCAATTGAACCAAGGAACCCTTTTACAAGCCCCCTCTGCATACGCATTCTTGGGGTGAAGAGCGGTAAAAAGCCACACGGAGGTTGGAAGGACTTGAGGAGTGGATCACTTTCCGCAGTGCCATAAATGTCATCTCATCATGGGATGTGTGTGTTATGGAGAAGCGTGTTATTAATTTAGGCACCTTACAAGAAAAGCCGTGCCAGGGGTTGGGCGCGGGCACGGGTGTCAAAGAGCATCTGTTTATGATTGGCAGGAAGTAGCGGAGGGGAGTCAGAGAGTCATCAGGAGCTTCTCCAAGATTCCTATGATGAATTCTAGCCATGTTTCCCAAGTCTTGAGAAAAGAAAGAAAGAAAAAGAGAAGGAAGGAAGGAGGGAAAAGAGAGAGAACAAAGGAAAGAAAGAATAACAGAATAACAGAGTTAGAAGAGACTTTGGAGGTCTTTTAGTCCAACCCCCTGCTCAGAAAGAAAGGAAGGAAGAAAGAAAGAATGGAAGGAAGGAAGGAAGAGGGAGGGTGGGAAGAAGAAAGAAAGAAAAAGAAAGAGAGGGGGAGGGAGGGAAGGAAGAAGAAAGAAGAAAGAAAGAAAGAGAAGAAGGAAGGAGGGAAAAGAGAGAGAACAAAGGAAAGAAAGAATAATAGAATAACAGAGTTAGAAGAGACTTTGGAGGTCTTTTAGTCCAACCCCCTGCTCAGAAAGAAAGGAAGGAAGGAAATAAGGAAGGAAGGAAGAAAGAAAGAACAGAAGGAAGGAAGGAAGAGGGAGGGTGGGAAGAAGACGGAAAGAAAAAGAAAGAGAGAGGGGGAGGGAGAGAAGGAAGAAAGAAAGAAAGAAAGAAAGAAAGAAAGAAAGAAAGAAAGAAAGAAAACAAAGGATTCTGCTCATTGAGGGAAGGCCAGAGGATGAATTATCTGTGAATAATCCCATCAACATCACTCAGGGAAAAGTGATTCCCACTCTTGCAACCACACGGTGCCCTTATTTTCGTCTTCATTCTGCTGACACATCATTTTTGAGTGCATCTGGAACCCAAAGAAATGGAAACCAAACCACAGCTAGATCAGGAAATGAAGGAAGAAGAATACAAATTGAATTTCTTTTTAATGCTGTGCTGAAGTTTCTCTGTGTCCTGCAGACAGAACGAACCCAGGAGCTCAGCAAATGAGCACCAGAGGCTGCCAGCCAGAGTCAAACCCTGATCGCCTATTCAAAAGGGCCGGGTGGCAAACCAGCTTTCATCCGGTCCCCACAACAGCGACGGAGGAAAGGAAACTCTGGGGCAATAGCAATAGCAGTTAGACTTATATACCGCTTCATAGGGCTTTCAGCCCTCTCTAAGCGGTTTACAGAGTCGGCATATCGCCCCCACAGTCTGGGTCCTCATTTTACCCACCTCGGAAGGATGGAAGGCTGAGTCAACCCTGAGCCGGTGAGATTAGAACCGCTGAACTGCAGATAACAGTCAGCTGAAGTGGCCTGCAGTACTGCACCCTAACCACTGCGCCACCTCGGGCAGCCCACGGGAGGGGTGCAGGCGTTGTTTCCAGCTCCCTGCCCCATACACTGGACTTTCACCCTGCAGTTATGACGGCCCTCTTGCCTTTTGGGAGCCTCCCAAAGGACCCCCCCTCCCCCAACGCAGGTAGACAGCTTGATCGGAGGGAGGATCTTGACTCTTAAGTGACTAAAATGGCCAGAGAAAAACAGTTGCGTCCTAGACACATTCTGCAGATGAAACAGCTGTGGCTCTGCTGTCTCTCTCATTCTCCGGCACGCCCCCCCTCTTGCAAATTCCCAGCTCTCTCTTCCTTATTTTTTTTCCCCATCTCAGGCGAGGAATCAATCCACCAATCCAAATGTATTTGGCGTCCAAGACTAAATTCTGGCCATTTGAGGTGTTGGAGGGTGGGCGGGCTTAATCCTTGGAGGTTGCAAAAGAGGGGGCTGTTGGTTTCATGGGGCTTTTGGGGTTCTTCCGCCATCCTCCCACTGCCTCCCTGACTCCCCCCTCCTCTTTGGACCCCCCCTACCTCCCCAGAGGAATATCCCCCCCCCCTCTGTTTTCTTTGGGCGTTCAAGGGAACCAAAGAAAGCCAAGCAGGATGAAAGCTGCCCATTCAGATCCCCCCCCTTGGCCCCCTCATCACTAAACCCATCCAAGGACACCCCACGAAACCCAACGTACTTTTTCCACCCCCTCCGACCCTTTGAAAGAGATCTCAGACTTTGTTCACACCAAGTGGCAGCCGTCTCTTGAGGCAGCTCCGAGCCAATCCCACTGCCAAGCTGCAATGCAAGACCGTGTGGGAAATTCGGCTGGCTGGCCACCCCCACCCAGTGGTGGGGCTGATGCGTGGCCAAGCCAGAGAAAGATCTGTCTTTGGTGGCATTGCCGGAGGTTTCCCAGCTAGCTTTCTGGAATTATTTATCTGCTGCGTTCGGAGGCCAAGCAGGATCTGAACCAGCAAATGTTGAGGTTGATTTGATCAAACCTGGAACCTCCAAATGCTTTTCTTGGATGATGGGCAAGGTAAGGACACCTGCTACCTGCTTCTTCCCCTGGTCCAGCCTCCCCCTGCCCCACAATTTACATTCCTAGGCAAGCTTCAGCCTTTCCAAAACTGCTTTGCTCCCAGGACTTAAATTACAGTTGAGTTCCTTGGTTGAGAGAAAACTCCAAGTGATCTGCCAACAGAACGAACGTTTTCTTTGGACGGGACCTCACAAACACAATGTTGTCTGCTGTTTAATAGGGATTTAAATGGGAATCAAAAGGGAGAGAAGATGTTACAGATTGAGGGTCAAACTGTCTTGGTGGTCTAGAATGAAATCCCAGATAGGTTTTTACTTGGGAATGGAAGGAGGATAAATACATTTGGTCTGGATCTTAATGCCAGCTTATTCCACCAGATCAGGTTCCCGTTTCCATAACTAGCCGTCCATAATGTTCATAATAAAAGGCTAGGCATGCAAATATAACACCGAGCATGTAAAGACGGAACTATTTGTGGGAAACCTGGACAACAACATCTGTTAGGGAAAGTAACGCAGTAAAAATGCCTCTATTAGAAAGGGCTGCTCCTCCCTTGGAGACAGTGAGGTGGAGTTTTGGGGTATGAGTGTTTTTAAAAGTCACCAGGTAAAGAACCAGCATGAGTCACACAACCTGCGGAGTTTGTTGCTCGGTTTGCTTCACTGGCCATGCGAATGTCTGAGTGGGAATCTACGGTCAGAGGGGATCTTGGGTAGCAGGTGCAGAAAATTGACTTTGATTTGATTTGATTGCACTTATATGCCGCCCTATTCCCGGAGGAACTCAGGGCGGCTAACAAATCAAAGGGAGGGAATACAGAGAAGAGGAAAAACAACGAACAAGCAACTACAAAAGAATTTAAAAACAATCAACAGCCAACAGTTTCGAAAAGATGTCGAAACTCTGGGAAAAGTGCAAAGAAGAACAACTAGGATAATTAAAGGTCTGGAGACTAAAACAGACGAAGAACAGTTGCAGGAATTGGATTTGGCTAGTCAAGAGAAAAGAAGGACTGGGGGTGGGGCATGAGAACAGTATTCCAGTATCTGAGGGGCTGCCACAAAGAAGAGGGGGCTCAACTTATATCCCAAAGCACCAGAAGGCAGGACAAGAAACAATGGATGGAAACTAATCAAGGAGAGAAGCCAGCTGTAATTAAGGAGAAATTTCCCAACGGTGAGAACAATTAGCCAGTTGACAGTTGTTGGTCTGAGACGATATAGGGTGTCCTGCTTGAGCAAGGGGCTGGACTAGAAGACCTCCAAGGTCCCTTCCAGCTCCAGTCTGGTTCCTGCGCTTGCCAGCAATGCTGACCCAGATCTGGCCTGAATGGATGGAGAGCCATTCCTCTGCTTTGCAAACAGTTTTCATGAAATACGGCAAGCGGAGAGGAAGTTGCAGCGATGATCGTCTTCACTTTCTCTTTTGATAAGTCAGAACCATAAACCAGATTTGTTCTTGGGTGTGATCCTAAACAAGGGCGCAGAGCAGCCTTTCTGGTCTCTTCCAAGACGCACACATTGCGAAGGATTCTGCTCACACCCCCTCGGAGGAACAGTCGTTCTCCTCTGGGATTTCCATTCTAGAAAATCACCTTCAAGCGCATCTTCAAATGTCCCTTTCTTAGGGCGATAAACAGGCGCCTAATGTGGCTGGAATTATCCGAATCCCTCTTGTCTCTCTGAACCTGCACTTACCTTGAAAAGTTGTTGAAGTCTCGTGTGAACGGGACTCTAGCAGCCTCAACCAAGCAGAGAAGAGGAGAGGCAAGCAAGGGACAGGAAGGTTGAAAGCCGGACGGAAACCGAGCCTCAGAAGGCCATGCAGCAAACAAGACGCAATCCATCAATTGCTGAAGCCAGTTCCGCCACATCTGGGGATGAAGAGAAGGGGTTGGCTATGTTCCCCTTCTCAGGCTACCCAAAGGGCCACATTCTCCAAGACCCTCCAGCTGAAATCTTTGCTGCTTTGCTTTCGGTCAGAGGAGAATTCACGTCCATGGAAAACGGAAAGGAAATGATCCCATCGTCTCTCTTCAAGCTAGCGGGCAATCTCCCTTATCTGCACTTTACATCATCCAGAAAGCAGTCCAATTTTTACTTTCCCAACTTATCTCTCTCTCTCTCTCTCTCTCCCTCCCTCCCTCTCTCTCTCTTCCAGCATGCAACACACAAGAGTACATGTTTTGGCTGGGGATGGAATGCGGCTTCAGGGATGATCGACAACATCCCGTAGGAAGGCTGCCAATGAGAGAGAAGGCAGCATCTCCCAAGGGTTTCAGACAGACAGTTCACTGGGTGAGTTCCAGGTATCAAGTGGGTCAGCAGGTTTGCAAAATCCCAGAACTACTGAAAGCTTCAAGGTGTAGATAGAGGAAGCACCTATAAGTAAAGGTATCTGTTATGCTAGTCTCTGAATGTAATGAACATTTATTTGGTTCTTTAGTTGGTTGGTTGATTGGTTGGTGGGTTGGTTGGGTTGTTAGTTGGATTGTTGGTTGAATTTTTGGTTGGATTGGTTGGATTAGTTGGTTGGTTGAGGTGTCTCTGGGAGGGAGGAGGTAGCAATAAAATAAATGATGGCTCCGAAAATTTCACAGGTAACAGATGTAAAAAGGCAGGAGGCTCTAATGGCACGGCTGCCATCTTGACCTTTTTGATTCCCTCGCCTACGAAGTCCCCACAGTGCCTTCACCCTCCAGCAAAGTTCTGAGATCCAGGTACCCTAATCGGTTCAAGACCTAAATCTAATCAGGAGCCAATCAAAGAAGAAGCTGAGTCAGAATTTCCCTCCACTATGGTTTGAGGTTAGATATCCAAATATTATTTTCGTGAAAATTAGAAGCCGTTTTCAGGGTTTTTTTTTCTTTTTTTCATTTTAAGCCAGGACGTTTCCAGTAAAGTTTCAACATGTAATTTGGGCATGGAAGAGACCTTTTCCTTATTTATGTAAAGACCTATTTCTTCCCTTAAGCCCCTGAAAAACAATCTTATTTGTTAAGCCCAACTCCCAAGTCAGCGATATCCTTTTCAAGGGCTCAGATGATGCTCAGACTTGAGCAGTGAGAACTGGCACTCTGGATGAGTTCTTTGCAAAAGGGGGATCTCTCTCTCTCTCTCTCTCTCTCTCTCTCTCTCCCTCCCTCCCTCTCTCTCTCCAGTTTTCTAGGGTGACAGTGAGTAAATGCAGAGGTGGCATTGTTTTGGAGCTGTTCATCAGATCTACAGCATAGGCTCTTCTACGGGCCAATGATGACTCTCAGGGAAAATCCATTCTGCCGCTTCCAAGGCCACCAGCCTGCTCTTGCCCAGCCCGTCCAGGAATAGCAATAGCAGTTAGACTTACATACCGCTTCATAGGGCTTTCAGCCCTCCCTAAGCGGTTTACGGAGTCAGCATATCGCCCCCAACAACAATCCGGGTCCTCATTTTACCCACCTCGGAAGGATGGAAGGCTGAGTCAACCCTGAGCCGGTGAGATTAGAACCGCTGAACTGCAGATAACAGTCAGCTGAAGTGGCCTGCAGTACTGCACCCTAACCACTGCGCCACCTCGGCTCTTTAGTTCACCCCTTGATTTGCACCACCTCAGGCCACCTCTGAAGATCCAGTGCAGGCTTACTTTACTTAGATCATATCATTTGTCCCGTTTAGCAATAATAATAGCACCAGCCCTTAGACTTACACACTGCCCCATAGTGCTTCCCAGCCCTCTCTAAGCGGTTTACAGAGTTGGCATATTCCTCCCCCCCCCCCAACAACCAGGTCCTCATTTTACCCACCTTGGAAGGCTGGAAGGCTGAGCTAACCTTGAGCTGGGTAATGAAACATCTGCAAGACAACGACCAAACTCAGAGCGCATCAAGGACACCACAGCAAACTGCCCTCTATAGATTAGTGGTCCTTCGGTCCAGTTTTAACCACACAAGTGAGCAAACAATTCTCCAGAAATATACTGGCGTGGGCTTCTTCCATTGCTGGCATCAACGAAGCAGCGATGGGCGTCCAGGTTGACCAGCTGTGGTCAGAAACAGACCAAGCTCAAACCAGGCCGCGACCATCCAGCCAAAACCTCATTGCTGCTTCATTCATTCTCCAGAAATAAGTCCATCACCTGTTAGTTGGTCCTTTTTTTGGAAGCAGGAAACCTACCCTCTTCTAAAGGTTTGGGTGGTCACAGAGGTGGGGCCATTCCTTCTGTCTCTTCTCCCACCCACTAGAATCCTTGGTGGCATCAGATGCTGATGGCACCCAGTTACAGGCAGTTTCGATGGCTTCCTGGAGCGGATGCCACCAGGATCACCTCTTGCTACATCAGGCAGTTGAAAGACGGAGCCAGATTTGCTCCTAACACGCTGAAACCAGAGCCAGCTCTGCCGTCAGCTCACCAAAGGAAACCTTCCTGATAATTTAGCGCAGTGTTTCTCAACGTTGGCAACTTGAAGATGTCCGGACTTCAACTCCCAGAATTCCCCAGCCAGCGAATTCGCTGGCTGGGGAATTCTGGGAGTTGAAGTCCGGACATCTTCAAGTTGCCAACGTTGAGAAACACTGATTTAGCGCCCTGTCACATAAATTTGCAGATTCTTCCTTACTGATTCGGAGCATTTCATTTCATGCCCTGCGCACACAGCTTCCTCTCGTAAATCATAAATCTTAAAAAGGTTCCCCGGGCCAGTTTTCCTCCTGCCAATTCTGTCCCCGTCAAGCCTCGGCGGCATCTTGCGGCTGACAAATGGCGAAGGTTCTAGCGAGAACAGAAGAGAAGACGGGGTGCCAATCATAACAAGGGGGAACAGAGGAAATTCAGAAGGTTGCGTGTCGACCTATCAAATCTTCACTCTTACCCACTGGCTCAGGGTTGACTTAGCCTTCCATCCTTCCGAGGTGGATGAAATGAGGACCCAGACTGTGGGGGCGATATGCTGACTGTGTAAACCGCTTAGAGAGGGCTGAAAGCCCTTTGAAGCGGTATATAAGTCTAACTGCTATTGCTATTGCTAATCTGGCTTTTTTTTTTTTTCGCTTGCTGGGCTTCTGCATTGGCACCTCTGTGCCCGCTGCCTATCCCTTCTTTGCAATGAGAGAAGCTCCAAATAGGTCTCTGGGTTGCTTCATCCACAGCTTGAATTCAAGTAGCCTCGCATTGCAGGGAACAAGGACATGCGCTCAACTTTGCAGAGCTACCACCATTGTTGGCTGAGCAGGTACAAAAATAGTCGGATAAATGACTGAAGCCTGAGAAATGAGCCCCTTTGTCAGCAGGAGTGCTGATTTACCACCTGCCTATCAGCTATTTAGGACCCCCCAGGGGGCAGCAGGACAAGGAAATAACAATTAACAACTTGATGTTCAGCCATCAACATCCTAATGAACAACCGGGACACAAACCGACGCACAACCGGGAACCACATAAACACAGAACCTCCCAGTGGAGAGAAAGATGCTCCCTGAGGATGAGCCCAAAAGCTTGGGAGCCTTTCGTTCTGGTGACCGAATCAGATTGGACCCTGAATTCAAGTCTTTGTCCTATGATTCCTTAGGACCCTCCTCCCATTGTTAAAGACAGTCCGGCAGCTTCTGCAAGGAGGAGGAGGAGGAAGAGGAGGAGGAGGGGGAGGAGGAGGAGGAGGAGGAGGAGGAGGGATGGAGAAGCTAATCCACCTTGGAAAGGAAGCTCTGAGCCATGGGGCAGAACCATTACGAGGCCTCCAGGCAACCATCTATTCATCTGCTTCCAATTGCCCAGATGTCCGACAAGAAGGCAGCCTGGAATCGAAGTCTGACTCTGCCAAATCTAAAGGCGGGGGGGTCTAGGGCTGAGTCTTCTCTGCCTGACCCAGTCCCCCTCCCACTAAGCCCCTGCCTCAATTTGCCCCTCACTTCCCCAGTCCTAATGCGGGGGGCTTCGGAGAGTCTTCTGATTGAAGCAGAGTCTCACAAACTGAACTGAAATTCAGTCCCGCCTTTTGGTTAATAGAGTGTTTTACTGCCACAGCAGTTAAAATGTTTTAATAATGAACTACGTCTTCCTCCCTCAAAATATCTAGGATCATTCCATTCTTTCAGAGATTATAATCTGAAAGTGGGACTCAATATCTGGGAACTTGATGTGTGCTTCCCTGTAGTTTTCTTGGCAACTGGTTTCTTCTATGAAGACATTTTCCTAAATTCCCCTTATGTATCCTTTATCCCTGTGAATTTCCTAGCGCTGGTTTCTTCTTTTCCTAACGCTCTTGTCTTCTATTTTATCCATAACAACAACCCTATGAGGTGGGATGGGCTAAGAGAGAGAGAGAGAGAGACTCACTGGCCATCCCTGAGAGTTTCCTGAAGTCAACTATCTCTTAAGAAGAGGTTGGACAAGGATTTGTCTAAAATGGGGTTAGGTTTCCTGCTTGAGCAGGGGGTTGGACTAGAAGACCTCCAAGGTCCCTTCCAACTCTGTTATTCTGTTAACCAAGCTTCCCTGCGCCATTGAGTTGTGCTGGCTAAGGGGGGGGGGGGAAACCTGGATTAACATGAGTGATAGAAAAATCCACAGTAGGAACATGGTTTTAAATTGTTCAAATCGTACTTTTGAAGTGAAATAAACATATTTAAGGTAGTAACGTTAATATTTCACATGATTATTTTTAAAGTCATACAATAAGGCAGCCTTTAATACACTGGCGGGCGGGGGGAGATGAATACAGGACAGCCCTGCAGACTCGAGCCAGCCTTTAAAAATGAAAGCGTCTTTTATATTAACAAATCACACGCAAATGTAAACTTGAGGGACATAAAGAAAGCCAGAGCGAAGAGAATAAAGGGAATTAAGCCAACATTAGATGTAGTTAAAGCGTCTGAAATGGAGAAGAAATGGTGGGATCGTTGGTTTCAAAAGTAAAGACGAACGCCAGTAATTTTATTTCAAGTTTTTGAGTCTCCAGAATTTAGTCCTTGTCCCCAGACCTTCCTTAAGGCCGGTGGCCCTTGGCTTCAATCCCAGTAGGAGTCTGGTCTACTCAAGTTTGGATAGCCACACAGAGATTTAAAAAAAAACCAGGATGGAGGCCATCCCGAGAGCAATCAAAACCTCATTCTTTTTTACCTGCAGCTCAGGTATAAGTCAGGTAAGAAACGAAAGCAGAGGGATTCCCTGTCCACCTCGGTGTTTCTGAACCTGTGAACCCCTCTGGCGCTGCATCCATTATCCAGAGAAACAAGGACTCTGTGTCAGCTGCGACTTCATTTAGTAATCAGGAAAGAAACCACTCAACTCCATTTGTTTGAAATTAAGTGTACTTTTACTAATTATAAACGAACAGTAGCCAAGCTAAGCTGAATCTGGTTAACTAGGCGCGAAAGCGAATAATATCATGTATAACTCAATCCCCTCCCCTTGGCGCCCCAGTCCATAGTCCAATTATAATTCACCCAACTGTCAGGTGGGAGATAACTTCAAAAGGCATCACCAGGATGGAATACCGGACAGTTAACCTTGGCGGGAAACTCCCTTCCTCTATATGCGCAGTAAGGTGGTCAGGACAGCGTCTAGACCAGTGTTTCTCAACCTTGGCAACTTGAAGATGTCTGGACTTCAACTCCCAGAATTCCCCAGCCAGCATTCGCTGGCTGGGGAATTCTGGGAGTTGAAGTCCGGACATCTTCAAGTGGCCAAGGTTGAGAAACACTGGTCTAGAATCTTCCTCCAGCACATCATGATTCCCCTCCCAAATACCATGGCCCCCCCTCCCCGTTTCAATGGCAGCCGAAGCAACAGCAAAGCAGAGGCTGACACTCTGCATCTAATGCCCTACTTCTGCATCGGCATCCGAGCATCCTTCGGCCAAGGTGAAGACCTGGCAAGTGTCTCTTTCCCCATCGCACAACCGTCCTGAGTTCCCGCAGCTCATCTCCCTCTCCTTCCAGCCAGGGCTGGCTGCCTTTTGTCTAAACAAAGAGATTCTCACAGACCTCTTCCAAGTCCTCCTCGTTGAATTATGGCTTTCTGCTCCGATTGCTCAAACGGAGCCCACCCGGCGGATTGCCTAGCCAACTTTACGGAGGAACAAACTCTACATTATGCCGCGGTGTCACAACACAAGATAGTCGGGATGTGGCGGCCCTCAAGTCCTTCTGGCTCAAACCCTGTCAAACGAAAGGGAATGTTCACATCCAAACCAGCCAAAACACACCCCAAATAATAATAATAATAATTTTTTAAAAATGCAGAATCCTGCATTTCTAGGGGTCCACAAACGTCTTCTGAAAGTTCATTCCTCATCACAAAGCAGTATTCCACCTCCAGCCTTGGCTGGAAACCTTTGAGAAAAGATTTCTACCTCTGTCTAGCTTTAATAGCAATAGCAATAGCAGTTAGACTTATATACCGCTTCATAGGGCCTTCAGCCCTCTCTAAGCGGTTTACAGAGTCAGCATATCGCCCCACAACAACAATCCGGGTCCTCATTTTACCCACCTCGGAAGGATGGAAGGCTGAGTCAACCTTGAGCCGGTGAGATTTGAACCGCCGAACTGCAGATAGCAGTCAGCTGAAGTAGCCTGCAGTGCTGCCTTTAACCACTGCGCCATCTCGGCTCTAAACCCAAAGTGCCCCTCTCCAAGAGCTACTCATAGACTACCAGAGAAACCGGCTGCGTGTGCCAAGATTTTAAAAATAGCCACTATGAATGGCTATTTTGCCTTCTTTTTGCTTGGTTTCAACCTGATCCCTGGAGAAAGAACTCTAGTGTCAGCCTAGAGTCCTTGGTAGATGCACGGAGCTTACCCTTTGGCTGAGGACGATGGGGGTTGCAGTCCGGACACCTCTAGAAAGCACCAGGCAAGTGGATTTAAGAAACTCATTCCTGGTATCTCCACTAGAGGGCAGTGCACTTTAGCTCAATGGGAAGATGCCTGTCAGTCATGCTTTCCACCAACTATATAGTTGGTCCATTAGAACAGTGGTTCCCAAACTTGGCAACTTTAAGACTTGTGGACTTCAACTCCCAGAATTCTCCAGCCAGCAGAGCTGGCTGGAGAATTCTGTGAGTTGAAGTCCACAAGTCTTAAAGTTGCCAAGTTTGGGAACCACTGCATTAGAAGATTCCCTTGTGCCAAGCAGGTGGCCAGTCTCCCACATGCCTTGTGCCTCCGGCGATTGCTTCTCCTCTGGATAACCAGCCTTCCCAGCAGCCTTTCCATCTGCAAAGCCAAGGAATGTTATCGTGAAGCACTCATGACTCTGGTTTCAGCAGATGTTCTAACTAGATGAACACCAGTTCGGCTCTGTTGCAATGGACCTCAGTCCCTTGGTTTGACATCTTCCAGGATATCAGGGCACTCTGGGATCTGAGCCGGAGGGATCACTGCTGGCTTGAATGGGAGCCCAAAGCCTGACCCAGGAAGCATGGCCAGAGAAACAGGTGGGGTTCTCTCCCATCCCCAGGTGACATTTGGTGGCTGGGCTTAAAGGAAACATTTTTTACAAATAAATAAAGAACCTTCCTTCCATTTCTGGCACACTGCATCCTTATATTCCTCCCCAGCAGCCCAATTCTAAAAAGTCAAATAATAACAATAGTAAATGTCTATCCCAGGTTCTTGGGAAGGCTGTTATGGCCTCAACAGAGCTGGCAGCAGATTCGGACAGTGAGGAAGTTAAGGAGGAACATGGGCCAGTCCTGGAGTCTGGGGAAGGCTCTGAGGAGGGCTCCGTGTCAGAGGCAGAGAGGGGGCCAGGGCCGTCTGACAGTTATCAGCTGCCTTCAGAGTCAGAGATCAGTGAGGCAGAGGAACAGCTGGAGCCTGTTCCCAGTGTGCGCATGCGCAGAGTTGCCAAAGGAAGGGAACAGCTAAAGAACTGGGGTCGACATAGAAGGAAGGCCACAGGTGGACAGTGAATGGCCCCTCCCAGAGGAAATAAAAGAGGAGCGAAAGGGGAGTGGAATTTGCAGGAGACAATTAGTTTGCTTAATCGGCTAGTGACTCTCTGAGACTCCTTGCCAAGTTTTGCAGATATCGGCCTGGCAGCTCTCCAAGCCAGATAAGGTCTGTGACTGTAAATCCTCCCAAGCCAGATAAGGTCTGTGACTATATATTCACCCTTGAAAGACTTTGCTGGATGTGAATGAGAGGAATTCACAGTAACTTAATAAAAAAAAGGGGGTTTTCTGTCAGGACAAGGAGTCTGCTTCGTGGTTTGGGGAAGCCTAAGTGAGAGCAAAGGCCTTGATAGGATGATAAAATGATATAGGTATCCTATAGACGATATAAGATAAAAATGCCAGGGCCAGTCTGAACATCTGGCTAACTGTGCGACCAAGAATAATAATTGTTCCAAGCTCACCACTTTTAGATAACATCAGAATTGTAGAATTGATCAGTTGACAGGCTTGTAGTGTTGGAGGGTTGCGAATTTGAGAGCCCGAGGCCACCTGGAGGATAAATCCTTAATTTGGGACGTCCAGATAAACTGGGAGGCAACCTACATCAGTCGGGGATGCAACCAGATCACCTTGGAGAGAAGAGGGTCGCCAGAAGGACTTCTTAGGTCCCTCAAAGGCAAGTGGCATTCCCAGTAGGGAAAAGGTCCCCCTGTTTTATAGGGCCAGAATCGGGGCCCATTCCACTGAAGCTAACCTGGGGGAGCTTGGATTCAGGAAGAGAAATGTAGGGTCGAGACACGGCGTCTATTGGCACCAGATGTGATGGACACCATCTCAGAAGGTTCCGCAAGGGGATTGCACATGTTCATGGAGATCTGAGCTATCCTTGGCCACTAACTTTAAAGACCTTGCACCATCCTGGAATCACAGTCACTGCCCATAAATATCGTCCATGGGGGCAAAAGGGGGCTGAGGCTGCCATGCCCTTCCTAGTGATCCTGGTGAGCAGTTTAGGTTGAACACGTATTGTATTGTATTGTATTGTATTGTATTGTATTGTATTGTATTGTATTGTATGCCGCCCTTCTCCGGGAGGACTCAGGACGGCGAACAATTCAAGGGGGGAAAAAAGGGGAACATAAAAAGACAAAATACAAATAATAAAAGTAGTCAACAGTCGCACAACCATACATGTCGAGAGGGGAGGGAACTCATCACCCCCAGGCCTGCCGGCGAAGCCAGGTTTTGACGGCTTTTCGGAAGGCCTGGAGAGAGGTGAGGGTCCGAATCCCTGCGGGGAGTTCATTCCAGAGGGCCAGAGCTGCCACAGAGAAGGCCCTCCCCCGGGTAATAGCCAGGTGGCATTGGCTGGTAGATGGCACCCGGAGGAGGCCGACCCTGTGAGATCTAATGGGTCTGTGGGAGGTAATTGGCAGCAGGCGGTCTCTCAAGTACCCAGATCCAATACCATGAAGGACTGCAACCCAAAACTGCTCCAAGAAGATTAGTCTCAACTCGGTTTTCACCGAGCCGACAACGGCGCGTCAGGAGCTGCCATAAAACTCCCTTGTCCTCGCGTGGCCCGCGAATACCACGCTCCCATCCAAGCTCGGGAGGACGGCTCTTCTCTGCCACATTCGGCCTCCGCCGGAAGATTCATATCCCCCCAGCCACCGCTTGAGAGTCATTTAACAGAGAGCTGTTATTCTACCATTTGTGTACAAGGACGTCTCGAACATCTGTTTACGCTTAATAGCTGAGGTAGGTAGGGTGGAGGGGAGCGTGAGAGAAAGGGACCTCCCCTAATTGCAGTTTTCGTCTCTGTCTCCTTCTTCCAGCACCAAACGAAAGAACAGATGGCTCGCCACAATCTCCAGCCGAGGGTGGACGGCGCAGGGCAACATTAGCGGACTGCTGAGATGTCGTTTCCACACCGCACGTGGCTGGACGCCCGAGGAGGCTTCCTAGACTCAAATCCAGCCTCGGGATTTGGGTCTCATGGTAGCTACTCTCAAAACGAAACGGGGCTCGAGAGGAAGCTTCCTCAGACCACCTGAGCAGACCAGCCCTCCTTTAGGGGGGATTGGGTGGGCTGCTCACGTGACCCGTCAAAACCGTGGTCCACAAAAGCGCGATTGCCGAAAGCGTGCATTTGACGTCATCACAGCGCGATGAAAAAAATTAAAAATTGAAATAAAAATTAAATTACAGCAAGCTGATTCACATAAAGGTAAGCGTTAGGTTAAGGGTTAGGGTTAGGTTTAGAGCGTTAGGGTTACGTTTAGCGTTAGGTTAAGGGTTAGCGTTAGGTTTAGCGTTAGGTTAACGGTTAGGTTTAGGGTTAGACTTAGGGTTAGGTTAAGGGTTAGGTTTAGGGTTAGGTTTAGGGTTAGGTTTGGGGGGGTTAGGGTAAGGTTTTCGCTTTATTTTTACGTTTTTCGATCACAGCGCGATGTTTTCGTCGCGCTGTGACGTCAAATGCGCGCTTTCATCGACCGCGATTTTGTCCTCCGCGATTTTGTGGTGGAACCGGCTGCTCACACCAGGCAGCAGGAAGAGAAGAGTTTTAGGGTCTCCCCTGGGCTCCTGCACCCTCTTCCTGGCTCCCTCCGGGGGTGGGTTGGTGCCGCCGTTTCTGCTGGTTTGCTGCCTCAAAAACTTTGCGTGCACATTTGCAAATAAAAAGGCCTGTGCATGCACAAAACCTTAAAAATGGGGCGGGGGGATTTTTCCCACTGAAAATTGTTCTCTGCATGTGCAGAACTGAAAAACAAGATGGTGGTCCCGTAGGAGAACCGGTTTGGGGCTGTGCCGGTTCCAGGGACCCAGGCCGCCAAGTTACTATCGGTTGGGCTGAACTGGTCCGAACTGGGAGGAAACCACCTCTGGCTCCCTCCCACTGCAGTTCAAAAAGGGGTTTTCAGTGGACAGGCTCATCTGGGTCCATGTTGTCTTCTTCTCTTTGGAAATGAGCTTTGCTGTAAAGCAGAAAGGCGACTTCTGCACCACTCAGAAAGGAGCTTCCAGGACACCCGGTTTAAATTATCCAGTTAGAAGGTGATGCCTCCTTGCTCCATCGCCTTTTCCCATCTGGCAGACTTTGGAGAAGAACGCAATCGCTTCCGGGTTGGATAGAGGGATCTTCGTTGTCAGCCATTCCATCCTTCAGCTGCACAACTGCAACGGTCTCCTTTAGAAGAGGGGTCCCCAAAATTGGCAACTTTTAAGACTTGTGGACTTTAACCTCCAGAATTCTCCAGGCAGCTGGAAGTTGTCCACAAGTCTTAAAGTTGCCAAGTTTGAAGACCTCTGCTTTAGAGAGAGGCAGTCAAGTCTTGGATGTTCCTTGTGCAATTATTCAAAAAGCAGAAATCTACTCCGTCGGTGTCTCCCGAAGGGTAAATGCGAAGAACGTTTCCTGGGCTTGCCAGGAAAACATTCTCTGATCAATCGATTTAACTGACGAAGGTTCAAATTCTGCAGCCCCAATTATCTTTTCTGCCTGGAAGGCTCAAATACCTGTTGTCTAACTTCACAATACCCATTAATATCTGTGTTCGCTCTTGCCGAGCGGGGTTGCTGCAGCAGCGCCCCCACCTCCCCACCCCCACCCCCCTGGCCCTCCTCCCCAGCCACGAACCAGACAAGGAGTGTTTCTTGGAAAGCAATCTTCGCCTCTCCTCCGGGCCAAGATGGGGCCTCCGCATCATCTCAGCCGCAGCCAAGGACATTGTTGGTGACAAAGAAGCCATCCGCGGGCTGCTGCTCTCTCCAAAGAGGTGGCTTCGCCCAAGATAGTTTTCGACTTTGGCTCCCTCCTGAAACCGGAACTGGGCCTCTGCAGGCAAACAAAGCCGTAAATAACACTGAAAGCCATCAGCAGTCCAAAAGGAGGAAGATTTCTCTGTCGTGATGGGGGAAATCGGTCCGGCTCCCATCTGTTCCTTTCCGCTTGCAGGGTGAGGATGAGGCTCAGCTGGGTGCTTCTGGAAGCAGAGCCAGGGAACAGGGGCTCCGTGGGCTGAGAAGGTGCAGCAGCCATCAGCAGAAATCAGGTCCTCTCGTGGGGTAGGAGTGCACCTGCGCACCTGCGCTCCTATTCAGCGTCTTCGGTGTGGAAGGACAAGGAACAGCTGCCCAACGAATGGAGCGCTAAGAGTTTCCCCAAGGAGACAATTTCAGGGGCCGCTGCCTTCTTCTATGGTGCTTGAACACCATCCCTCGTAGTTAGTTTGCCCGGCAATTCCGTGTCCTTTGGTCCTTTTCCCCAGTGGGCAGAAGAAGTTCCCAGAAATAGGTTTCAGCGGGGATGTGTAGAGAGTTGGAAAATAAACAGAAATGGTTCCTCACGCAAAAAGAGCTGAAATATTTTTTCAGCCAAGAAGTATGAGATAACAACGGGGCCAGAGAGACACCCCCTTAATTCACCAAAGTATAAGAAGGGAGAAAGAGGTTCGGCACAATCTGATTTGTGAGATTCTGGCAGCCAATCTCAACGGAAACTTTAAGACTTGTGGACTTCAACTCCCAGAATTCTCCAGCCAGCAGAGCTGCCAGAATTAATTCTCAGAAGTTGGCTGGAGATTTCTGGGAGTTGAAGTCCACGAGTCTTAAAGTGGCCAAGTTTGAAGAGCTCTGGTCTAAGTGGAGAGATTGCAGAGGAAGGGATTGCAAGAGAGTAAATTATGCTGGCTGGAGAATTCTGGGAGTTGAAATCCACGAGTCTTAAAGTTGCCAAGTTTGAAGACCTCTGATCTAAGTGGAGAGATTGCAGAGGAAGGGATTGCAAGAGAGTAAATTATGCTGGCTGGAGAATTCTGGGAGTTGAAGTCCACAAGTCTTAAAGTTGCCAAGTTTGAAGACCTCTGATCTAAGTGGAGAGATTGCAGAGGAAGGGATTACAAGAGAATGAATTATGCTGCCTGGAGAATTCTGGGAGTTGAAGTCCACAAGTCTTTAAGTGGCCAAGTTTGAAGACCTCTGATCTAAGTGGAGAGATTGCAGAGGAAGGGATTGCAAGAGAATGAATTATGCTGGCTGGAGAATTCTGGGAGTTGAAGTCCACGAGTCTTAAAGTTGCCAAGTTTGAAGACCTCTGGTCTAAGTGGAGAGATTGCAGAGGAAGGGGTTGCAAGAGAGTAAATTATGCTGGATGGAGAATTCTGGGAGTTGAAGTCCACAAGTCTTAAAGTTGTCAAGTTTGAAGACCTCTGATCTAAGTGGAGAGATTGCAGAGGAAGGGATTACAAGAGAGTAAGTTATGCTGGCTGGAGAATTCTGGGAGTTGAAGTCCACAAGTCCTAAAGTTGCCAAGTTTGAAGACCTCTGGTCTAAGTGGAGAGACTGCAGAGGAAGGGATTACAAGAGAGTAAGTTATGCTGGCTGGAGGATTCTGGGAGTTGAAGTGCACGAGTCTTAAAGTTGCCAAGTTTGAAGACCTCTGATCTAAGTGGAGAGATTGCAGAGGAAGGGATTGCAAGAGAGTAAATTATGCTGGCTGGAGAATTCTGGGAGTTGAAGTCCACAAGTCCTAAAGTTGCCAAGTTTGAAGACCTCTGGTCTAAGTGGAGAGACTGCAGAGGAAGGGATTACAAGAGAGTAAGTTATGCTGGCTGGAGAATTCTGGGAGTTGAAATCCACGAGTCTTAAAGTTGCCAAGTTTGAAGACCTCTGATCTAAGTGGAGAGATTGCAGAGGAAGGGATTGCAAGAGAGTAAATTATGCTGGCTGGAGAATTCTGGGAGTTGAAGTCCACAAGTCTTAAAGTTGCCAAGTTTGAAGACCTCTGATCTAAGTGGAGAGATTGCAGAGGAAGGGATTACAAGAGAATGAATTATGCTGCCTGGAGAATTCTGGGAGTTGAAGTCCACAAGTCTTTAAGTGGCCAAGTTTGAAGACCTCTGATCTAAGTGGAGAGATTGCAGAGGAAGGGATTACAAGAGAGTAAGTTATGCTGGCTGGAGAATTCTGGGAGTTGAAGTCCACAAGTCCTAAAGTTGCCAAGTTTGAAGACCTCTGGTCTAATTGGAGAGATTGCAGAGGAAGGGGTTGCAAGAGAGTGAATTATGCTGGCTGGAGAATTCTGGGAGTTGAAGTCCACAAGTCTTAAAGTTGCCAAGTTTGAAGACCTCTGATCTAAGTGGAGAGATTGCAGAGGAAGGGATTACAAGAGAGTAAGTTATGCTGGCTGGAGAATTCTGGGAGTTGAAGTCCACAAGTCTTTAAGTGGCCAAGTTTGAAGACCTCTGATCTAAGTGGAGAGATTGCAGAGGAAGGGATTACAAGAGAGTAAGTTATGCTGGCTGGAGAATTCTGGGAGTTGAAGTCCACAAGTCCTAAAGTTGCCAAGTTTGAAGACCTCTGGTCTAAGTGGAGAGATTGCAGAGGAAGGGGTTGCAAGAGAGTGAATTATGCTGGCTGGAGAATTCTGGGAGTTGAAGTCCACAAGTCTTAAAGTGGCCAAGTTTGAAGACCTCTGATCTAAGTGGAGAGATTGCAGAGGAAGGGATTACAAGAGAGTAAGTTATGCTGGCTGGAGAATTCTGGGAGTTGAAGTCCACAAGTCCTAAAGTTGCCAAGTTTGGAGACCTCTGATCTAAGTGGAGAGATTGCAGAGGAAGGGATTACAAGAGAGTAAGTTATGCTGGCTGGAGAATTCTGGGAGTTGAAGTCCACAAGCCTTAAAGGTTGCCAAGGTCGGAGATCTCTGGTCTAGAGGTTTAGGCAAGTATCAAAGTCATCAGGCTCTCGCTGCTGAAAGCTGAATCGTCCAAGTCTGAGCTTACCTAACGATTCATTGTCTGCCCGTAGCTATTTTCTGGTCCCCGGATACCTCCAGAACAGGTTCCTTCCAAAGCCTGCCTCAAATGAAAAGATGGAGCAAAAGAATAATCCTACCACATCTACCGGATGGCGTGGCTGCTAAAAACCAAGGGTGAGATCCTGCTTGTAAAAACTTGGGGAGAACTCATCGCTCTGTTCTTCATTCCACCCCCACCCCCCGCCTTCGGAGCCATCTTCAATGCCCATAAATTGGCAGTGAAATTCAGGGCTCCCCAAAATGAATAGGGATGAATTGCAACCCAAATAGTACGCAGTTGTGTGCTGCTTCTTCAGAGTCACACGGACTCATTTTGACGCGTCAAGCACGACTTCTTTGGGCAGGGTTTCAGAGGAGGGGGGGGGTCCTTGACTCACAACTGAGCACCGGGTTTTGATTGCTAAGCGAGACAGTTGTTGAGCGAGCTCTGCCCCATTTTGCCACCTCTCTTGCCACCGGCGTAAAGAGAATCCCTGCAGTTAAGTTAGTCACGTGCAGAGGTGGTGCAGTGGTTCGGGTGCAGTACTGCAGGCCACTTCAGCTGACTGTTATCTGCAGTTCAGCGGTTCTAATCTCACCGGCTCAGGGTTGACTCAGCCTTCCATCCTTCCGAGGTGGGTGAAATGAGGACCCAGACTGTGGGGGCGATATGCTGACTCTGTAAACCGCTTAGAGAGGGCTGAAAGCCCTATGAAGCGGCATATAAGTCTAACTGCTATTGCTAACTGCTATTGCTACTGGTTTGCACCTATTCGGTAGAACCGGTTCATCAAATCTACCGAAACGGTTAGAAGAGGTTCCACCAGTGGACCCGGAAAGCAGGCCATACCTACAGAAGAGGCTCCAAACTTTTTTGAAACCCACCCCTGGTCCTTGGATATGATTATTCTACACTATCATGCTCATGTTTATAAAACTCAGGGCCTCTGTGAAAGGTAAGGATGACTACTGCATTTGTGGTGCAATCAGAACATTGCGTGTGTTGAGGTTGTTTTAACGCAAACCAAAGATACCTTTTAAGAAAAAGTTTACATCCTATTCTTATGCAGGCCAGTGCTGTGTGTGCGGTAATTTAAGGTGGTTCTGACAAGTGTCGTCGGCATCTTCATATCCGGTCACATGGGCGGAAAGCCACTCCCATCCGGTCACATGGGCAACAAGCCACCCCCACAAAGGAGGCCACACCCACAGAATAGGTTCAAACAATTTTTGAAACCCACCACTGGGTCACGTGGTTGTTAGGTGAATCTGGCCCTCCCTTTTGATTTTGCTAGCCGGAAGGTTGCCAAAGGGAGGTCGGAGGACCCCGGGACACACGTCACAAATAGGAGGCAGTCACCAAGTGCCTGGATTTCGACCACATGACCCTGGGGACGCTGCAATAGTCTTGTGTGTGAGAAACAGTTCTAAATCACTTTTTTCCCCCAGTGTCGCCACAACTTCGAACAGCCACTGAAGAATGGTCATAAGTTGAGGACCACCTATATAAATTCTAATTTCGGAGGAGGTAGAAAAGCCGAGAGCCCAAGGCTTCTTCACCCCCCCAGTTGCTTAAGGGCTGCGAAGGAAGCGGCCGCCGGGAGCCTCTTGGAAGGAAGCAAAAGTGGGAACTGAACAGGATCCACACAGCAAACGCTTTATTTTCTGAGGCAGAAGCCCAATTTCATTTTGCTGTAAATCAAGGGCCATAAAAATTAACTTTGAGCGGAGAAGCTGTTGCCAGATTGGAAATTTATTCTTATTTTTTCAGGTTGCCAATTTTCACTTTTCTAACTGTCTGGAACAATTCTCAGCTCAACTTGGTTTGCGTTCTCTCCACATACACAGCGGGGGACACACAGACAGACACACACAAGAATCCCGAGTTGCGTCCCTTCTTTTGGTTCATTTCTCCTTCTTAACAACCCTGGAAGGTAGGAAGAGAAGCCCAGCCAGTAAATAAGCCTCGGGGCTGGAAAAGTTTAATTTCCATTAGATTGTTGGCTTTTATTATTCCAATACGTAGCCGGACTTCTTTCTAAAGGTGAAAAATATAATAATTGGAATGAAACTTTAGGTCAAGGCTGTCCAACCATGGTTACTTGTGGACTTCAAGCATGGCTGGCTGGGGAATTCTGGGAGTTGAAGTCCGCAAACTCTTTAAAGTTTGGAGAGCCCCAGTTTAAGTGGATTATTAATGGCAGGACCAAATGTTTAAAACGTCTGACCTTTGGCTTCCCAAGAGCAGGCCAAAGTTATTTTCGGCGTTAAATCCAAAGTACTACCGAACTCCCAAGCGTACGACTGAGAAATAATCATATGGCTTACATTAAATTTTAATTAAGCGGAAATAGAAATGAAATTTAGTTTAGTCCTGGTCCCACCCACTGCTTGTGAATGGACAAGCGCCAAGATGTCAGCCAAAGGCCCCATGCAACCCCAAGTGGAAACAGTTGTGGACCTCCAAAATACTGAAAGAAGAAGGCAAGCAGGGAAGGGAACCAGCGACCGAAGAGGAATCTCAACAGGCAGTGAGAAAGGCTTGTATTTGGCAGACAAAATTCAGAAAGTGTGTGTTGGGGTGTGTGTGTGTATTTAAGGACCTGATGGAAACCAGTAAGTCTGTTTAGAAGGCAACGGAGTATAAATTGGCGCACAAATCAGCGGGAGAAAATGTCAAAACAGGAGACAGAATTGACCTGTGACTTCCTTGTAAGAAAAACCGTTATCTAAAATGGACAACTGGGCTCAAAATAATTGAGGAAAAGTCTTGATCTAAAAAAAAACACAAGAGATGCAGAACGATGCAAACGTTTGTTCTGCATCTCTGTGTCTTTCAGATCTAGATTTTTCCCAAATTATTCTGAGCCCACGAAAAAAGAATTGCCCATTCCTGTTTTACGTAAGGCATTTGGTAAGCCAGTGTTTCTCAACCTTGGCAACTTGAAGATGTCTGGACTTCAACTCCTAGAATTCCCCAGCCAGCGAATGCTGGCTGGGGAATTCTGGGAATTGAAGTCCAGACATCTTCAAGTTGCCAAGGTTGAGAAACACTGTGGTAAGCGATTCCTCCCAAGACCAGATTTTGAACCGAGGGTCCCAATTTGTGCCTAATATAATTTTGGAAAGCAAGTATTTCTGCCTGTGTATTTATGGCCCTCTGGCACATTGCTAGTGACGCAATGGCTTAAAAAAAAGACTAACGTGATTATTATTTATTAACACCCCTTGCCTGTTTTTGCTTAGGTGGAAGGATGAATCAGATTCTCTCTCTCTCTCCTCTGCTTGCTTTGGTTCCCCTCAAATATGCTCACACCAGGAAATTAAGTTCCTTGCCGTTCCAGCTGCTTGTACACATTATGAAAATCCATCCTGCAGCGATAAACGGTTCCAGAATATGGAAGTCCTCTATCATTATTAGCGCAACTCCCCAGTCAAGAGTTTAATGGCACAGCCAGGCCATGACATGTCTACGAAACTAAACCTTTGGCAAATCTCAAAAATATTAGCAGCCAAGAAGTCCGGCTAATTCGTCCAACGGGAAATCAGTGGACATTCTTGTGAAGCCACATGTCTGTTGCAATGCAGCACACAAGAGGCGGTTTTAAGCGGCGGAAACGTCCGGAGGAGGCTGATATGTGCTTTGAGAAAGGAAGCAGAAATTGGCAAGCTGGTAAGAACGACGGTTGAGTTTCTCTTGCCAAGCAGATAAGAAGGAAGTTGGGACCAAAGTAGAATTTTTTCCATTTGAAAAGCCAGCAAACTGGCATGTTGCTGCTTCCCATCCTAAGCCACCATCCGGAGACGGTCTTAGCAATAGCAATAGCAGTTAGACTTATATGCCGCTTCATAGGGCTTTTAGCCCTCCCTAAGCGGTTTACAGAGTCAGCATATTGCCCCCAACAACAATCCGGGTCCTCATTTTACCCACCTCGGAAGGATGGAAGGCTGAGTCAACCCTGAGCCAGTGAGATTTGAACAGCCGAACTGCAGAACTGCAGTCAGCTGTAGTAGCCTGCAGTGCTGCATTTAACCACTGCGCCACCTCGGCTCTTCCGCAGCCAAGATACCGCAGCTCACCATTCATTTGGAAGAAGGGCGCCAATGGTATGAAGTATGAATGGCAAAAGTCTTTGGGTCAGTTCTGGTCACTACAATACAAAAACCACGCTGCGATCTTGGAAAGTGAGCAGAGAAGAGCCACAACGGGCTTGCAACAGAAAATAGCAAGTGCTGAAGCTCAGCTAACCTTGGACTCATTTGTTTCATTAGGTTCTCATCCTTTAGTTTTAGGTTGTTGTGTGGGGAGAAGCGATCCCCCGTTGGGTCATATTTATAAAGAAATATGAACAATTCAATGGCCTCCCTAAGTTTTAAGCACAACTATAGGCGTGTTGTTCATAAAAAACAAAGAGGGAGCTTTGATGGCACCATTGTGACCGTCCCTTGATGATTTTTGACCCGTCTGTGGACAGCTTTGCTGTGAAGAGAGAAGGGCGCCTGAGCTCCCACCAGCCTGCTCTCTCCTTCACACTTGTCAACCCTTGGCAGCCCTTAGCAAAAGCAATAGCAGTTAGACTTATATGCCGCTTCATAGGGCTTTCAGACCTCTCTAAGCGGTTTACAGAGTCAGAAAATTGCCCCCAACAACAATCCGGGTCCTCATTTTACCCACCTCGGAAGGATGGAAGGCTGAGTCAACCTTGAGCTGGTGAGATTTGAACAGCCGAACTGCAGAACTGCAGTCAGCTGAAGTGGCCTGCAGTACTGCACTCTAACCACTGCGCCACCACGGCTCTCTGCAGTTAGACTTATATGCCGCTTCATAGGGCTTTCAGCCCTCTCTAAGCGGTTTACAGAGTCAGCATATCGCCCCCACAGTCTGGGTCCTCGTTTCACTCACCTCGGAAGGATGGAAGGCTGAGTCAACCTTGAGCCTGGTGAGATTTGAACAGCCGAACTGCAGATAACAGTCAGCTGAAGTGGCTGCAGTACAGCACTCTAACCACTGCGCCACCTCGGCTCAAGGCCTGGTCCCAGAGCAGGTGAGGAGATGGTGCCAGGGCCCTTTGCCCCCCCAAGGGGGGAGGGATCTCTGAGGGACCCATTAAGGAGGCAGGGGGAGGCCAGAGATTCAAGCCACCGGGAAGGAAATGTGATCAGGAAATGTCATCCCTCGTGTTGCAAGCCTGTGGGAAAGTGAAAACGGCCGTGTCATCTAAGGCGGCTGTCCTCACGTCATCGCTGGGAGAGACGAGGCAGCCACCCCCACCCCCGGCCAAGTTCCCGTCACTTGCAAGTCGTAGATTAATATGGCTTTTAATGGGCAGAGATATTCTGGCCTCCCTTCCTCTGCAGTGTAACCCAGCTAAGAGGCATCTCTGGGGGAACAGACCATCGCGAGGTGCAATTTAGGGTTATTAAATCAAGAAGTGTCATGAAAAACAACACAAATGACTTATTGTTAACTTGCTCCTTTAAAAAAACAAAACCCCTCTCTTCTTGAATAGCCGGAAAGTTTGCCTGTGGAGCATCCGCGTATGGAGAGGAAGATGGAAGACGTTGGCTGAAAGCTTGACATTTTGGGGAGTTGTATCTTCAGGGAGGTCCACAAGGAGTGGTCGAAGAAGAGAAGCTGGCTAGACTTCCACTGGAAACAGCTGTTTGAGGCCCTGGGGGTGGGGGACTGCAGAGACCCCCTGCTCCAAACCCACCTGGACTTCCTCAGCTATTAAGAACTGGGCCCTCCCCTTTGGGTGACATCATTGGGAGCTCTTGAAACCCCGCCAAATGGGAGAAGGCGGACTTATCCTTCCACTATTGGCCCCGCCATTCTACCAGCGTCCCCCAGTATCTCCCATCCGTGCAGAGACACAGGATAGGTCCCAGCTTCACAGCTGTCGCAAACAATAGGGCCGAAGGAAGAGTTTGTATGGAAAGAAAGAGATTCATGAAACACTCACAAGACAAGCACCATCGACTCAGAGCGCATCCTACCAGCCAGGCTGGGGAGCTGGGGGGCCGTGGGAATGAAAGTCTTGCAGAGTTGGAACACGCCGTTTTTTTTTGAAAAAGGTACTTTGAGGGATTAGCCTGCAATGAAGTGATTTTGCAACGAGCGATGCTCCTTCCCGGATTTTTCAAAGTTTCTTGTCCAAAACTTTCCGCCTTACTGAGGACAACAAAGGGATCACTTAGGAAACTAAACACGTCTTTGCAGTTTAAAAAAAAAAAAAACGCGAGAAACAGAGACACACAAACCCTCCCTCCGCCCTCCCTCCCTCCCACCCCAAAGAATATTTCCGATCAAAGGATAAAATTAAGTTGGAAAAGATTTCCAATTTTGGCACTCTCCCTCCTCATCTTTTCCATCTGTCCTTGAGGACTACAAGATAGAAAAACGCTAGTTGGAATAAGAACAATATTTAAAACCCAATATAAATATAGTTGACATTCCCTGCGATGCCTCACTCACCGAGGAGAATGCGCTTCATTAATCATCTTCCTGCTCTTTTGCCAGGGGTATCTTATCTTGGATCGCTCCCTCTGCTCACCAGAGAGGGCCACCTGTCCCGGCTGCGGTTGCCCCGATAAAATATGAATTCAACTGATAAATATTTAACGGATGGACACAAAGCACGTGTCCCCAGGGGCCGGATTTCTGCTGCACACGACAGCCTGCCTTTCCTTGACCTCTCCCCTCTGTTCTGCCTAGGAAATTCGGTGGGGGGGGGTCAATCTCAACAGCCCCACCTTTGCACCTGAGGGCTCCAAGGTATTTCTGAGACGGTGCAGAAGAAGACAACCCTGGATCTCCAATTTCGCAAACCTCAAGATCCCTGAAAAGGGTTATTAATCCATCCGCGTCTCAACCGCCTCTCAACACATCCAGGTTCTGCGCGCGGAAGACAGAACGGGTTGCTTCCTAGATCTCAAGGGGCTCCCTGAGATTTTGGGTGGTCACTGGGATCTTGGCAAGAAGCCTTAAGAAAGGGGAGCCTTGCTTTCCACGCTAGGCCCAACCTCAAGCTTTTCCATCACGTTCTACGGTCCAAGGGGAGAGTGTGCCATTCAAACTGTCTAAACATTGCAGTAATTATTATAAACTGTTATGCCACAGACCATCAGCAGCCCCCCCCCCCTGCTAAAACAAACATAGGAAACGATCTTACAAGCAAGCCGAAATCTGTTTTTAATATTCACCTCACTTCAGAGGAGGGGCTCTTCCTTCTCCCCGGCTTTGACAAATGCAAAGCCCTCAGCATGCCTCCCTCCAAGCTCGCTCCGTGAGTCAGGTTCGGAGGGAAGTCCTTCACTTACGGCCACCATTGAGCCTAAAATTTATGTGGCTAAGTGAGATTCTGGCTCAGCGGATTTTGCCCCATGCTGTTGACCGTAGACAGTCGTTAGGTGAATTGCCGCAGTTGTTAAGTTAGTAACACAGTTGTTAAGTGAATCTGCGTCCGGACAGATTTGGAGAACAAGAGTAGAAAGGAATGGGGGCAGAGGTGGGTTCCTACTGGTTCACACCTATTCGGTAGAACCGGTTCGTCAAATCTACCGAACCGGTTAGAAGAGGTTCCACCAGTGGACCCGGAAAGCAGGCCACACCTACAGAAGAGGTTCCAACATTTTTTGAAACCCACCACTGGTCCTTGGATATGATTATTCTACACTATCATGCTCCTATTTATAAAACTCAGTGCCTCTGTGAAAGGTAAGGATGACCACTGCGTTTGTGGTGCAATCAGAACATTGCGTGTGTTGAAGTTGTTTTAACGCAAACCAAAGATGCCTTTTGAAAAACAAGTTTACATCCTATTCTTATGCACGCCAGTGCTGTGTGCGAGGTGATTTAAGGCGGTTCTGACAAGTGTCGTCGGCATCTTCGTATCTGGTCACATGGGCGGCAAGCCACTCCCATCCGGTCACATGGGCAGCAAGCCACTCCCACAAAGGAGGCCACACCCACAGAGTAGGTTCCAACAATTGTTGAAACCCACCACTGAATGGGGGGGATGGGGGGGGATGAACCAGGATGGTTTCAAAGCCAGAGGGGAGGGGGAAGGGGGAGCCAGCATTGGAAGGACGAAGAACCACCTGCCTCCAATGATCAAAAGGTCTTCTGCAAGGAACTATCAGAAGCTGATTGATCTCAGCTTTGAACTTGACGACCATGTTTGAAAAAAATCCACACGTTGACGAGGAGAAAGCTTGGTTCTAAGCAGAGTTAAATAGAGACCTTCAGAGCTGAAGAAGCTTCTTGGATGAGAAGCGAAACGTCTTCCAAAGAAAAGAAAAAAACAAGAAAGTCCAGTTGTCTCCTGAAAAAGCGCCTTTGGGACAAACCCTGACCTTGAGAACCGAGAATCTCTACAGACTTTTAGCAATTTGGGATGAAGACCCTTGGAATGGGGTGGGAGCAGGAATGAACTTCCAGGGGGAAAATTGCGGACTACAGGAACCATTTGCACCACTCAGGTGACCCTGAAGAGACAGAGAAACCTCCAATGACCCTCTAAAAAGATGCAAATGACCAGCTGTCTGAAAGGAGATTAAATCCTTCCTTTCCCCACCGTCCTGTCAGAGCTGAAGAAGCTTCTTGGATGAGAAGCGAAACATCTTCAAAGAAAAAGCAAGGAAGTCCTGTTGCCTCCTGAAAAAGAAAACTTTGGGACAGCCTTGGAGGACTGAGAATCTCTACAGACTTTTAGAGACCTGGACGTTGGATACAAAACTGTAGCATGCAACATCCTTCCTAGATTTGGAGCCCAGAGTGCTTCTCAGCAGGAGACCAAGGAGATATTTCTAGGAGGAGCCGTTATGGTTATGTTAAGACCCAGAGACAACGGCACATCTGACATCTGGAAGGAAAGTAGAACAACGGCTCAACATTCCAGAGCATTTATGGGACTAGCAGATGTTCTGCAGGTCTGCAGCTGATGGGTTGAAGCTGTTCTTTCTGGACTTCCTGTGTTCACACAACAGCGTGGATGCTACCTGACCTTCCAAAATGCCTAAGCACGGTGGAGCAAGGTTTGAAAAAGGCTGACTGGGCTAGCCTGAGCCCAAAACCTTTCTGTTGCTGTCAACGTCTTAAGATTTCTTCAGAGAACAATCAAGTCCTCCTAAAGTTTCATCGATATTTGGTTGACTATTCTGGAAACAGCCAATCCGAATCGACGTTAATTCTGTTGGGTAACAGATTCCCCATCATTATTCAGTAGAGGAAAACCAGATTCCCATCTATCTGAGAGCCCTTGACTTATCTGCACCCCTCTCCATGGGTTTCGGAGCCCGCGTCTTGAAGATGGAATGGAAATGATCCTTTGGTCACTTAAGAGGCTGCAAATGAAATGCATAGCAAATTAAGTCGCTCTGTCACTGTCAGTTGAAGTTCATCCTCGGAGGGCATTCCAATTCCAGCAGTCCATCAAGAGAAGCGGAGAGATTTATTTCCACGGGTACTGCAAATATATATATATATTTTTAAAAATCGACCTTCATGCTTACAATGGAGAAACAGAATGGCATGGCTAGTGAGAGGGGAGATTGGGGGAGGCACATTGGCTGCCCTTGGTGTCCTCTGATGGAAGCGGTCATCGAGTTCAACCTTTCCAACGTAGTAAAATACAAAAATAAGCTCCATGTTGACCAAGCTCAGTTAATAAGCAAAAATTCAAATGGGAAGCTATTTTTCGCTTGGTTCCAAACTGTGCCAGCTCTGCTTTTCATCTACCGCAGTGTTTCTCAACCTTGGTCACTTGAAGATGTCTGGACTTCAACTCCCAGAATTCCCCAGCCAGCGAATGCTGGCTGGGGAATTCTGGGAGTTGAAGTCCAGACATCTTCAAGTGGCCAAGGTTGAGAAACACTGATCTACAGACTTAAGAGTAGCATAAATAGAATTCTGGGAGTTGAAGTCCAGACATCTTCAAGTGCCCAAGGTTGAGAAACACTGATCTACGGACTTAAGAGTAGCATAAATAGAATTCTGGGAGTTGAAGTCCAGACATCTGCAAGTGACCAAGGTTGAGAAACACTGATCTACGGACTTAAGAGTAGCATAAATAGAATTCTGGGAGTTGAAGTCCAGACATCTGCAAGTGACCAAGGTTGAGAAACACTGATCTACGGACTTAAGAGTAGCATAAATAGAATTCTGGGAGTTGAAGTCCAGACATCTGCAAGTGACCAAGATTGAGAAACAACTGATCTACGGACTTAAGAGTAGCATAAATAGAATTCTTCACTGAAGAAAAAGGTTTGTAAGGAGTCTTGTAATTTCACAGATGCATCGTAACAGGCACGCTGCCTGGCTAATCAATAATACATCCATAAAAATGTCTTTCTTCCCCAACACCGGAACAAGGAGGAGGAGGAGGACAGATCGGGATGAGCAGAATTGATCTCTTGTCTGCCTTTGACTTTGGGTACCGCCTGCATTCTCTCCATGCTTGGCTCTCCAGTTGCTGCCTCAGCCTTGAACTCTTCGCCTGCCCGGCAACGGAGTCCAACTCTCTTGTGTAAGATAACCTTGATGAGGTGCCAACGGCATCATGGCGAGAGCTGGGGGGGGGATTAATACCGCAAGGTCCTTTGGGAAGGGAGATCTCCAAATATTTCTTCTGCCTT
>NC_045554.1:48119399-48126899 GCF_009769535.1 Thamnophis elegans | reverse complement strand
TGCATTTGTATTTATATTTGTATCATCATCATCAACAACATCTTATTTCTAAATTGCCCATCTTCCTTGCCTATCCTGATCCACATCAGGGGCTGAGTGGCGTTTTATCATCTGTTAATAGACAACACGGAGGCTCATTTGCATGCCACATAAATCATTAGGCACGCTCTTTTAATATGATCCCTACCCCATGCCATTGATAAAAAGCCATTCAATCTGCTGAGACTTTCCACCATGACTAACCCGTGAAATGGATTCATTTCGCCTTCTCCACATGTACACAGGCTTCAGGGGAGGAGGGAGGGAGAGAGAAAGAGAGAGAGAGAATGCGTGCAGAAAAATGCATAACTAAATAAATATTTGGGAAGAGGACCAGGATAATTGGGAAAGCCTCATTACTTACAGACCTGTCTGCTAACGCTTGATTGTTGAACGTTTGTCTAACGCCACACGCGCGTGATTAAGTGCACCAAAGTTGTCGGTGTCCCCACTTTGTATACGAAGGAGAAGAGCATGGAAAAGTTGGCCATTAAAGGATTTTTCCTCTCGGGCTCCTGCGGAAGCTTGTGGGGACGGAGGCTGCAAAGCCTTACACGGTTTGATTTTTGACTTAGATGATAGATCAATCCAGCCACTGAAATTCGCAAATCGTAGATTACAAGAGTGCTTCTCAACCTTGGCTCCTTGAAGGTGTGTGGACTCCAACTCCCAGAATTCCCCAGCCATTGGTTTACAGCAAATGGATTTAAGGTGCAAGGAAATTAGGAAGCCGGGGATCAGTCCAAACGCATGAAATAAGTAGAATACACCCCATGTGGAAATTTCCTATTTTTTTATCCTGAAGATGGCGAGGATATGATGTATACACTTATGCCCATTTTTGTTCTTTTCCTATTTCAATATGGCGGGCAATTGTTATTGACTTTTATCATTTACAGCAGAAGAGGCTCCCCCCAAAATTTAAGGGGCTCCTATGTGTCCTGGTGGGGGTATATGCTCAGAGAGACCCCAACCTTACCCTGTGTGCATTGAGTGCTACATCGGACCATGGTGGCGTGCCCCACAAGCCGCCAGCTTGGCATCGTAGCTTGGTGAAATGTGCAAGCTTACATCAACTAGGTTGACTCTGCATTCTGGCTTGTTGACTTAAGAATTAACAGCCAATTTGTATCATCACTGCGGATGGGAAAGCTTTTAAGTTTTGGGAACGCATCTGCTGTCTTTCTGAGCTCTGTTTCATTTCCATCTGGACGGAGAGTAACACAAACATCACATTGTAAATAAAACGAAGAGCCTCTAAAATCATTTGGAAACATTTTACATCTCCATGACGGAAACAGACGCCTCTCTTGAATCTTTTCCTGCGTCCCCCAAGGAAGACCACACCGAAGGGAGCCTCCCCCGACCATCAATCTACCTGCTTTGGTGCCGCCTTCCCTCCTCCCCCTGAAACATCCTGCCGAAATGAATAATTTTGAGGAAGGGGTGGGAGGGACATATTTAGGCTCGGAAAATGTGACCGTCCTTTTGGTCTCTCTCAAAGCTTTGTAATGGAAAACAGGCGCTTAACTCAAGCAAGATGGAGAAGGGAGCAGGGAAATCAAAACCAGGCACCACACTGAGAGAAAGAGAGAGAGAGAGAGAGAGAGAAAGATGCTGAATCTTGAAAACAGAACAATTATGGGAAATGGGCAGAACGTGGTACAATCAGATATCAGGAGAGGCGCAAGTGGCAACTGGAATTTTTTTGGGGGAAGAAGGGGCTTTAAAAACATAGCGGTGAGAGGGGCAAGTGGGGAGAATTCTACCAAGAAAACCTCCGGAAAAAATTATTGTGGGAAGAGACGAAAAGTGCTGAAAAAGCTTCTGCCTTATCAAGCCAAAGCAGCATCTAATGGGACATCTTGGTTCCACACCAGGAAAGCAAACCTCTGCCAGAAGCTCTCATGCAGGAGAATCTTGGGAACTGGCACAGAATCCCACAGTGCCTTCCCTTTCAGAGATTCCCAGGAGGAGATCCTGCAAGATCTTGACTCTTAAATTACTAAAATTACGAAAAAACAACAGCGTGCGAGACAAATTAGCACAAGCCTATTCGTTTGCTTCCTCAAATCAGGAGGAGGGCCTTAAAACAACACCCCCCCACACACACACCTTGTGCATAGTCTCCCATGTTCCTGAGCCTTCAATAGGTTTTTAGCCTGCCCATTTTCCAGTCTCCCTTTGCAGTTTTAAGGCTTGTCCAAATAATCCTTCGTTCTGGCTGAATACGGGAGAGAGCGAGGGTTTTTGGGGGGATAGCATCCCAAGATTAAACTCCATCAAATGAGACAAAACAGGACAGCTTGCAGAATGAATTTAAATGATGCTGAAACTGAACCCCTCAATAGATCCGAAAGAGACCCCTAGAAACGAACAGTTCAGAAATGAGAGCATCAATGCACTCAAGAGACGTGCCCACAACTAAACCTTGGTGCATGTTTCTGGAGGTGTGTGCATCGGGGGGGGGGGGGGGATGCTAACATCCTTTCCTTCTATAGGATGATGAGCAAGATTTTTCCCTCCCTCTCTGGCGCTTCTTCAGACGGCACACGCACGCCCATCTCCATCGCTCCCCCCCCCTCCCCACCATCAAGGATGATGCCTTGCCATCATCTCCCCCTTCCGAGGAGATGCCTGGTCATAAGCAGAAGACTTCAGCTCACAGAGCGGCAGCTGCCTTCCCCCTCCAACCCAAAACCATCCGAAGCTTTGTGGAGAGACGGCCAGGAGACGCACAGATTAAGGGGGCCTTGCTTTTTCCCCACTTTCTTTCTTTTTAAATTCTCAGCAAGTGTCAGGAGCCTGGGCTGCCAGAGGGCCAGAGTGTTTGTGCAGAGGGCAAGGGGGTTAAAGTTTTGTGCTGGAGCCACAGATGCCACACCGTCTCCGCTTTGAAAGCTGTGTTCTCCCTCGCTGGAGGGGCCCAAAGAGAGCCGCATGTTTTTGCTCTTTCTTTTCTTGCAATGCTACTACAGAGACTGACGCGTTTCCTACTCACCGGCGTCGGAAGTGATGGCATTACATCTCTCTATCCTCAGCGGTGCCGCAGCCCTCCTCGGTGCGCCTTCGGCAGGCTTCCTTTGACCCGGCAGCCGAGAGCAGCGAGGAGGGTTGTGACGTCCGCCCGCATCTCTCTCTCTCTCTCCCCGCTCTCAGCTGGAAGGTCTCAAGTTCCAGAATAGGGATTCCCTTCCTCTTTGCACATGTTTAACCCTCCTTGGGCTGGGAAACAAACAGGAAACACCCTCTTGTCCATTTCCAAAGAGGAGGAGAAAGGACCAAGATCTCCCTGCTTTGCGAATCCGGCCTCTCCAAGAGAAACGATTGGGTTCTCCACGGCTGGATTAAATTGGGTTGCCGAATTAACCCATCTTCTGCATTCATATATTAAATCAGACCCTTACGGGACCAAATCCGCTCTGATCTCAAGTTACATCATAAGTAGCCCAAAACTCAAGGTTCGCCTTTTGTACAAATTTAGCTTTCGGCTCCTTGACCTGAATTTGAGACAAACATCTCAAAAACTGCCTTGGAGTCACAGCAATTTTTGTTGTTGTTGTTGTTGGCAGTCTCAGGAACAAAACCCCTTCCCGCATTGTAACATCTGCATTCTTGTTTTATTTTTGCAGCATCTTTTTGCTACAAACTGTAAGTTGGTGTAAGGGAGTTGTAAGTCAGGTTGTAAGAACAGGACTAGGAAGGCTTCCCAGAGAAGGGAAAAAATGGGAGTTCTACGAGGGGAGTCCTGAGTCCATCTTAGCCTGGTCTCTTCTGGATCCGTTTCAGGAAAGAGAGAGAAGCTTAATTTGGATAAATTGATTTCCTTTCCAAAGAAAAATATGGAATGATTAATCACAGATTAAGGGAAAAGCTTTGGAAAGAGAGAGAAAATGCCAGATGACCAGATTCTACCATAACTTGAAAGAGCCGAGGTGGCGCAGTGGTTAGGGTGAAGTACTGGAGGCCACTTCAGCTGACTGCTATCTGCAGTTCAGCAGTTCAAATCTCACCGGCTCAATGTCGACTCAGTCTTCCATCCTTTCGAGGTGGGTGAAATGAGGACCCAGACTGTGGGGGGCAAGTTGCTGACTCGATTTGCTAAAAAATTTGTAAACCGCTTAGAGAGGGCTGAAAGCCCTATTAAGCGCTATAGAAGTCTAATAAATAAATAAATAAATAAATAAATAAATAAATAAATAAATAAATAAAATAAAATAAAATAAAATAAAATAAAATAAAATAAAATAAAATAAAATAAAATAAAATAAAATAAAATAAAATAAAATAAAACAAAACAAAACAAAACAACTTTCTGAATCTTGCCAGCCATCAGGGGATTTTTAACTGTTTCCAGGATTCTGGGGTAGCTTTTTCAAAGTTTTTCCCAGGTGATGTTTTAGGGAGCATCACCTGTGTCGTGATTAAGTGAAGCCTGATATTCTTGATACACCCTTGTTGTTCACACAACCAGTTCAGATAGATCTCAAATCTACCACAGTTCATTTAGTAAACCGTTCAAAGCTACACCACCACTGAAAGAAGGGACTTATGACCGTTTTTCAAACTTACGACGGTTGCAGCACCCCCAAGGTCACATGATCCAAGTTCAGGCAGTTGGCAAACTGACTCACATTTGTGACGGTTGCAGTATCAGGTAATCCCGCTTCTGAGAAGCAAAGTCGATGAGGAAGCCCGATTCACTTAACAACCGTGTTCATAACTTAACAACTGCAATGACTCACTTAACAACTGTGGCAAAGGACGTCGTAAAATGGGGCAAAGTCCCCTTAACAAGTGTCTCGCTTAGCAACCAAAGTTTGGAGCTCAGTTGCAGTTGTAAGTCGAGGGCCACAGAGCAGACCACGCCTCACTTCCGTTTTAAAGAAGAGGATTTTGAGTCCTTGGGGGAAATGGTGGCATCCCAGATCAAACAGAGAGCCGAGGTGGCACAGTGGTTAAATGCCGAGGTGGCACAGTGGTTAAATGCAGCTGACTGCAGTTCTGCAGTTCGGCGGTTCAAATCTCACCGGCTCAAAGGTTGACTCAGCCTTCCATCCTTCCGAGGTGGGTAAAATGAGGACCCGGATTGTTGTTGGGGGCGAAATGCTGACTCTGTAAACCGCTTAGAGAGGGCTGAAAGCCCTATGAAGCGGTATATAAGTCTAACTGCTATTGCTAACAGGAAAAGGCACACCTGGCAGAGGGCGTCTCTTTATCTCGGCTTCTCCTAAATTAGGGTTTTTATCAATCCTTCGGATTGGCTCCGTCTGATTCCTCCACCGAAAACAGAGTGATAATTTATGACGGAGAACCCTAGGGGGGGAAAAATTAATCACCACAGGGCTGCCAAGCCCTGGACTTAAATTTTCCTTCGGTCAAATAAATTTTCTGCTTGATTGCAATTCCCCCCCCCCCCCCCGCATTTATATCTGCACTTAAGAGCTAAGTATTTGCACAAAAAGAAGGAAAACTATCTCCTAGCCAAAGCGCGGAAGACAACACTAAAAATTCCTGAGATGTTTTTAGAAGGATTGGAGGGGGTGGGTGGGCTAATTCTGGCCTTCTGCTACCTAACGCTCCTTCGCCCTGGCAGTGACGTTTCCTTTGCAACATTGCCACCGTCATTCGTGACAGTTGGTGCCAATTCATAGCCTTGGCTACCGAAATAATTAGCCTTGCTGAAGTAAGGAGGCTGGGATGCCCCCACCGAGCTTTGCTCCCTCATTCCCGTCCGTTGCAAAGGCTCTCTTGGGTTCCAGGACTCGTCCTTTGCATGCGTGCCTATTTCTTGTTCAGAGCAAAAAAAAAAAAGCATGAAGCCAAAACTCCTATTTAACAAATTGCCTTGGGAACGATAGAAGCGAGAATTGATTTGGAGCCCAAGTTGAGGATCCAAGTTCTTCTGTGTTCGCACGAAACCTTCTCCTCCAGAATCACTGACTTCGCATTAGGGTATTTCCTGCCGTTCTCTTCCTCTTCTTCTGACATAAGAAAAAAGACAAGGGGGTGCATTGCCCTAAATTAGGGTTACGCTAGCTAAACACTCCCCTTTTCATGACCCTGTAATCCCCAATCTGGAAGGACAAACAAACCAGGATAACCCTTAGCACAGTTTCTCCCCGCAGCCTGTCCTTCCCTCCCATCGCTGGTTCTTTAGAGAGGGAAGTGAAGAAAGAGGCAGTTGGAGAAGCCCAGAAATGATCTAATGTGTGTCAGAGAAGCTGTGTGAGTTGTGTCAGGGCAGGCTGAAGCTGCCACGCCTAAGGACGGAGCAGGTACATAAGTGGGGTGGAAATAAAAGTCAGAGAAAGAGAAGGAGAGGAGGGAGGAAGAGAGAGAAAGAGAAGGAGAGAGGGTAGGAAGGAGAAGAAAGAGGGTAGGAGTAGGGGAGAAGTAAGGGAAGGAAGAAGGGAAAGGAGAGGAGGAAGGAAGGAAGTAGAGAAGGAAGGGAGGGAGAAAAGAAAGAGAAAACGAGATGGTGTCTTAGCAGGCGTGAAGGATGGTAAACAAAGCATTTTAAACTATACCTTATAACCTTCCAAATGGAATAATAATAATATAAGAATGGCAAAGAAAAAGAATAACTATGTGAATGTATACCTATAATCTGTAGGTAAGAGAATAGATGACAGTAAAAATATAAAGCACAATATAGGTAAATAATATTTGGTCATAAGTAGCTAAGTATAAATAAATAAAGAAATGTACATAAAAATGGATAACGAATAAGGAGATTATGAACGCAAGATAGAAACGTATAGAAGGGAAAATACTAACTGCAAAGAAACCGATTCGGAACTGCTGTATGATATACGATGGAACTTCTTGTTCCTATGTTGTTTTTAAGTCATGTGTTTGTTTCTGTTGATGTGCTTATGTGTTTAAAATAAAAATTAATTAAAAAAAAAAGTCAGGGTTCTTGTCTAAGAGGCTCCTCCGGGCTGGCGCTTAAGAAGAAGCCAAACTGGGAGGGAGACAAAGGCATCACCTGAACCAGGAAAAATAAGTCGCACTTCAGCACACAGGAACTTCCCACTCAAGTCCCGTCCACGAGCTACCAATCTTCTCAATCAACAAAGACAGGATTTGAGGGGGATAAAAGAGCCCCCGAAGCCCACCACCAACTCTCAAGAGTCATCTTTGGGTGCAGGCTTGGTGGCTTCCATCCCTCTGGCTAATGCCTGCCAGCCTAGTCAAGAAGTGTGTTTTTGTGTGTGTGTGAGAGAGAGAGAGAGAAACACACACACAGAGCGAGAAAGACACAGAGAGACAGAGAGAGAGGGAGGGAGGGAGAGAATGGATGAAGACAGAGAAAGAGAGGAGGGAAGAGAGAGAGTGGGAGAGAGAGAGAAAGAGAGAGAGAGTGTTAGGGAGAGAGAGAGAGAAACACACACACACAGCCAGAAAGACACAGAGAGACACAGAGAGAGAGAGAGAGGGAGGGAGGGAGGGAGGAAG